>NW_021236568.1:0-1117 GCF_002162155.2 Triticum dicoccoides | reverse complement strand
TTTAATTAAGTTTTAATTAAAATAATCACCCTGACATGCGGGACCCACTGTCAGGTTTGACCCAGACCTGTTCCGTTGACCTGCTGACGTCACACTGACGTCAGGCTGACGCAGTAATTGATTTTCTGGATTTAATTTAAATCAGGAAATTCCAGAATATAATTTAAACTTCAAAAATTCATAACTTTTATTCTGTAACTCCAAATTGGACAAATTATATATGAAAAATGATCAGAAAAATCCAATCTATCCATCTGTACTAGTTTCATGCATGATCAAACAAGTTAAATTGATGTTTTAAGCAGAACAAGGAAAAGCACTTTAAAAGGCCATATTTGAATTTGAAATTTGAATCCTTGATTCAAATTTGTTCAAACCCTTCTGGTTTTAGTTGCATTAGCCCAATACACTCATTTTGCCATGTCTCATGCATGCATCATATTGTTGCATACTGTTTGGTAATGTTTGTGTATCGGTGCTCTCCGCGGCAGGTTCTGCCCCCGAGGAGTACCGTGATTACCCTAACGAAGAACCGTATCAGTGCATCGAACCATCAGGCAAGCAACCAACCATTTGATCATATCGATACAATCCCATGTTCTCGCTCCTGCTCTCTTTTACTGCATTAAGACAACGCGTTTCAAACTGCTGTGTGCTACGGTAGTTGAACCCATTTCCTCTGCATGACCTGTCATTGCCACAGTAACTAGATGAAACCCACTAACATGTGTAGGAGTTGTTTGAGCCATATGTATGTGTTGTTCCTACCTTGCTATGCCTGCTATGCTTAGAGTCGTGTCAGGTCTGGTTCATCTGGGTGATGGGCTAGAGTGAAATGTTTATCTCGGTAATGAGAGTGGTGTGGTGAACACGATTTGGTAAAGGTATCGATGAGAGGCCATGTAGGAGTACATGGTGGGTTGTTTCATTGAAGCCGACCTTAAGCACTGAGATCTGTATGCGTGATTTAAGATACAGCTACTACCATGCATTGGGCCCTGAAATATGACCCCGCTCGACTTCTTATTCACCCTAGCTCTCTGTCCAGGAGTTGCAAGTAGTTTCTGGTGTTTGTAGCCTACTGGAGGCCGTGGACAGCGCTGACCGTAGGGGTGGG
>NW_021236567.1:0-1124 GCF_002162155.2 Triticum dicoccoides | reverse complement strand
AATCTGTCGGTCAATCATCACACAATTCAAGCAAGCATGCAAAGAGTATATAGGCAGCAGAAATTAAAGCATGCAACTTGCAAGAAAGTAAAGGGAAGGGTTTGGAGGATTCAAACGCAATTGGAGACACGGATGTTTTTGGCGTGGTTCCGATAGGTGGTGCTATCATACATCCATGTTGGTGGAGACTTCAACCCACGAAGGGTAACGGCTGCGCGAGTCCACGGAGGGCTCCACCCACGAAGGGTCCACGAAGTAGCAACCTTGTCTAACCCACCATGGCCGTCGCCCACGAAGGACTTGCCTCACTAGCGGTAGATCTTCACGAAGTAGGCGATCTCCTTGCCCTTACAAACTCCTTGCTTCAACTCCACAATCTTGTCGGAGGCTCTCAAGTGACACCTAACCAATCTAGGAGACACCACTCTCCAAGAAGTAACAAATGGTGCGTTGATGATGAACTCCTTGCTCTTGTGCTTCAAATGATAGTCTCCCCAACACTCAACTCTCTCTCATAGGATTTGGATCCGGTGGAAAGATGATTTGAGTGGAAAGCAACTTGGGAAGGCTAGAGATCAAGATTCATATGGTAGGAATGGAATATCTTGGCCTCAACACATGAGTTGGAAGTGTAGGTTTAGTCTGATGGCTCTCTCCATGAATGAAGAGGGGGTGAAGGGGTATATATAGCCTCCACACAAAATCTAACCATTACACACAATTTACCAAACTCGATGGGACCGATTCAACAGACTCGGTCGGACCGATTTAGTAAACCTAGTGACCGTTAGTGATTTTTGGTGGGACTGATAT
Organism: Triticum dicoccoides; assembly: GCF_002162155.2. Taxonomy (NCBI): domain Eukaryota; kingdom Viridiplantae; phylum Streptophyta; class Magnoliopsida; order Poales; family Poaceae; genus Triticum; species Triticum dicoccoides. Next base: position 311 of record NW_021236567.1, on the reverse strand, counting down.
GCAACTCGGTGGGACCAATTCGGTTAGGGTTAGGGCATAACGTAATTTCGGTAAGACCGATTACACAAACTCGGTAAGACCGATTTTGGTAATAAGCTTTCCAGAGAGTTGGTCAGGTAAACTCGGTGGGACCGATTTGCTCTTCTCGGTGAGACCGAAATGTTACAAAAGGGAAACAGAGAGTTTACATTGCAATCTCGGTGGGACCGATCGCTCACTTCGGTTAGACCGAAACATTACGAAGGGAAACAGAGAGATTACAATCCCATCTCGGTGAGACCGAGATCCCTATCGGTAGGACCGATTTGCTT
>NW_021236566.1:0-1059 GCF_002162155.2 Triticum dicoccoides | reverse complement strand
GTGGCATCATTTTCGGATATGTTGCCGTGGCACCATTTTTGTTTCACCGCCGTGGCACCTTTTTCCTTCCGCCATGGCGACAAATGCTTCATAACATGCTCATGTCAACATTTTCATAAAATTGCATAAAACTTGTATATGTCATCCGCATCATGATAACAACATTTAAAATGTTTAAACTTGTTGTTGCATTAAATTGCTAAATGCATATGGGGATTTACCGGATTTGTTGTTTTTATATCCGGCCCCATTTAAATTGTTTAGATGGTATAGTTTATATTATGTTTCACCCCTTGCCATGTTTAACCACACTTAATATTGTTGTGTTCCTTAACGAGAGAGAACTAAATAATTGATGTGGTGTTTTGTCAATATGCACCTCGTTGCATATTGAGCTCCACTTAACTTGTAGTATTGTTTGTTGCACTTTGCCATGTCATGCCTCATTAAACCGGACATGCATCATACTTGTTTGTGCATCATGACATGTTTATGCTTGTGTGTTTACTATGTTGTTTGTTTCTTTCCGGGTTGCTTCTCCCGTTAGCTTCGGTTTCGTTCCGGAGTTGTGAGGATTTGTTCGTCTACGACCGTTTGTCTTCTTCTTGGACTCGTTCTTCTTCCTTGCGGGATTTCAGGCAAGATGATCATACCCTCGAAATCACTACTATCTTTGCTATGCTAGTTTGCTCGCTCTTTTGCTATGCCAATGCTACGATGCCTACCATTTGCTTGTCAGCCTCCCAAATTGCCATGTCAAACCTCTAACCCACCATGTCCTAGCAAACCGTTGATTGGCTATGTTACCGCTTTGCTCAGCCCCTCTTATAGCGTTGTTAGTTGCAGGTGAAGATTGAAGTTTGTTCCTTGTTGGAACATGGAGATGTTGTTCCTTGTTGGAACATGTTTACTTGTTGGGATATCACAATATATCTTATTTAATTAATGCATCTATATACTTGGTAAAGGGTGGAAGGCTCGGCCTTATGCCTGGTGTTTTGTTCCACTCTTGCCGCCCTAGTTTCCGTCATATCGGTGTTATGTTCCCGGATTTTGCGT
>NW_021236565.1:0-1453 GCF_002162155.2 Triticum dicoccoides | reverse complement strand
CTCAAAGTCAATGGTGCAGAGTTCCTTCTCAAAATCAAAGATTCAGTGTTCCCGTCAAATTTATTTATCTGGCTACTACTCGTTTTAGTTAACAGACAGACTGAATACAAGCGCCATGTGGCATAGGAAAGAACTCATGTGTCCTGTGTGGTCTTAAGACAGTAGAAGCAAGGGACCACCTCTGTTTCAGCTGGCAGTTTGCTAAGTACTCCTAACACTGCTCTGGCGCATTAATCTGGCATATGATTTTGTGGATAAGGATTCAAACTCTTAAGCAAGCAATCAATAATGCTTCAAAGGGTTAATCTGCAGCTGTAGGGAAGTGTTGAAAGGTGAGCTCAACCTAGTCTTCCATAGAGCATTTGGCTTACCAACTTGATGTAACACTAGTGATGTATATGTCATATCATTTGTGTGTGAAGAAGTAGGTATTCAGGTCCTATGTACGAAGATTAGTTCTGCAGAAATCAGTCTCTGCACCTATTTTCCTTCCTGAACATACTTGTTCAGCCACTAGTTCCACGCTACCTTCGTCTATTTTCTCTCCCAGCTCAGTAGTGAAACACCTCATTGCTACTCTTACTCTCAGCAGTGGCAAAGTTCAGACGATCATGCACTGGGCTTGTAGTAAGAAAATCGTAAGCTGAATCTTGATTACTTTAAACGCGTGGATGCAGTGTGACACGTCGTGCCGGATGAAGGCTCCTAATCGGTCTCGACGACAAGTCGACCAACCAAGCCAAGCATGTGATCCATGGACCGGTAGGTGTTGTATAAAAGCCTGAGCCGTGAAGCAAATATCTATCAGCGATCGAGCTCCTGGAACAGGTGTAGATGAATGTATGGATCATGCATGTGGTCAGTTGGCTTCTGTTACCTTTGGATATTTTTGCAGTGACTAGTACTAGTGCAGCTAAAAATAAATTGTGTGCATCTTATTTGCCACAAGATGAAAGGAGTTGCAAAAAACAAAAAGAATTGTAGTCTGTCAGACAACCTCTGAGCCACCCTGCACCAGTGTGAAACTAGATCAAGAACGATCCTCTACAGCCATCAGATAACTCCCATCAGGAGAATCCTAGCCGTTAATCACGGTCTGGCCTAGAGGTTAGAATGCATCAACCAGACATGAGTGCTTGCCTCCTTATTAGTAAAGGATGCAGCAGTACGAGCCTATAGAACAGATCCTGTTCAAGTAAGGTCGTGCTACCATGAGCAGCGCCTCGCCTTATAAACCACTCCTGGATCGCCTAAACTAGCGAGGTGGGACTAATTAAGTAGAGAAGGCATGCAGCGCAGCGCAGCCTCAGTCCTCAGCGAGAGGCTGGGCCGACAGCCTGGAAGGAGACGCGGGTCATGGCCGATGTAACAGACCGCAGCCCATGTGACGAATCAGGAATGTGTGGTCTCGCGCTCCTATTTCATTGTTTTTTTGATCCGCCACAAAAAAAAA
>NW_021236564.1:96499-173868 GCF_002162155.2 Triticum dicoccoides | reverse complement strand
TTTTTATCAAATTGCCAAGGTCTACCAAGTAATAAGGAACATGCTTGCATAGGTACCACATCACAATCAACATAATCAGCATATGTAGAGATACTAAAATGCACACGAACAGTACGTGTTACCTTAACCTTGCCGCTGTTGTTGAACCATTGGATGTAGTAAGGATGTGGATGTGGTCTTGTGGTGAGAGAAAGCTTCTCCACCATCTCCATGCTAGCCAAGTTGTTGCAGCTCCCTCCGTCTATTATGACGCGCACAGAACGTTCCTTCACAACTCCCTTGGTATGGAACAAATTGTGCCTCTGATTTTGCTCAGCTTGTGTGACCTGCACACTCAAAACACGTTGAGCAACTAAACATTCATACCTGTCAGCGTCTTCAGGAGCCATGTATTGCGTCTCATGATCAGAATCATCTCCACCATGTTCTTCACGTGTAATAAGAGTGATAGAGGCAAAGGTGTCCCGTCTTTCAATGAGATGGTGGATTTCGCTTTGGTGGAAGTCGACTTTGACGATCCGACTACGAACGTGCGAGGACGTCGCGCCTTAGCAATCGCTAAACCAACTCCGAGAGGTTATTGACCACGCCGGAGCACGTTCAACCTGACCACGAGGGTCTGTTTCCTGCGAGCAAACGAAGAACAAGCAAGAAACTAAGATTGCAATCTGGATATTGCGAATATAAGATGAAAGCTTTATTGATCAAGGTGGGGTTCTGTGACGCCTTTGTCTGGTCGTTGAACACAAACGAAGTACGCGAAGTTGCAGCTATGGCGAACTTTTAATCTAAACAAAACCCAAAGTCTAAACGATGCCCTAAGGGCTGTATATATGGAGGAAGAGGGGGGGAATTTCGTGGCCCTTGGTGGAGGGGTCCGAAATCAACCCTATCTCTTGTTTCCCCACACATACGGACTCTAAAAATAGCCTATACTTATGTATTTCGAAATTACATGGGCCTGGCCCAATAATAAGGTGACGCAGCACCTAAAATAGCCTCGGGAAGAAATTTATGAAGTGGCGTCTTGTATATTTCGTCCAAGGCTTCATGCACCCATTATGGTGGCTTCAAAGTCCTGAAATCATCACTTGTAACTCCGTTCTTGTTTCCCTTGCGCATGCCATCATCTCCATGCTTGTTCTTGCTCCAATGTTCATCCTTCTCCAAGCTAGCCCTTCATTTGTAAGCAAAACAAATGTATCCAATTTAGGCAGCATCATATTCTCATGAACATTAGAATCATTACCAAGAAACGAAAGTACCTGGTAATTTAGTTGGCGTGCACGAGCTCTAGTAATTGGTCCAGTATGTATAGCAGCAGGGGCTGTGGGTGTAACAATTGTATTGATGTCCTCATCATCCTCCCCTTCTTGAAATGAAGTCGTCCTCGACGGAAGTTCATCTTCCTCACCCAAATAAGGCTTCAAATCTGCAATGTTAAAAGTGGGACTAACCCCAAAATCTGCAGGCAGCTCAAGTTTATATGCATTATCATTTATTTTCTCTAACACCTTAAAGGGACCATCAGCACGTGGCATTAGCTTTGATTTGCGCAAATCAGGAAATCTATCCTTACGCAAATGTAACCAAACAAGATCACCAGGTGCAAACACAACATGTTTTCTACCCTTATCTCCAGCAAGTTTATATTTAGCATTCATACGCTCAATGTTTTCCTTAGTTAACTCATGCATTTTTAAAATCAATTCAGCATGTTGTTTAGCATCAAAATTAACCTTCTCCGAAGATGGAAGAGGCAACAAATCAATAGGTGCACGAGGTAGGAAACCATACACAACTTCAAAAGGGCACATCTTAGTAGTAGAATGCAATGAACGATTATAAGCAAATTCAATATGAGGCAAGCATTCCTCCCACATTTTCTTATTATTCTTCAAAACAGCCCTAAGCATAGTAGACAACGTTCTATTGACTACTTCAGTTTGTCCATCGGTTTGGGGGTGACAAGTAGTACTAAAAAGCAGTTTAGTCCCCAACTTAGCCCATAAACATCTCCAAAAGTGGCTAAGAAATTTAGTATCACGATCTGAAACAATAGTATTTGGCACACCATGCAAGCGAATAATTTCACGAAAGAACAAATCAGCAACATTAGCAGCATCATCGCTTTTATGACATGGTATAAAGTGTGCCATTTTCGAGAATCTATCCACGACAACAAATATGCTATCCCTCCCCTTCTTTGTTCGAGGTAAACCTAAAACAAAGTCCATAGATATATCCTCCCAAGGAACACTAGGTACAGGCAAAGGCATATATAAACCATGAGGATTGAGTCGTGACTTAGCTTTTTGACATGTAGTGCATCGAGCAATAAAACGCTCAACATCCCGTCTCATCTTTGGCCAAAAGAAATGTGTAGCAAGTACGTCCTCCGTCTTCTTCACGCCAAAATGTCCCATTAATCCTCCTCCATGCGCTTCCTGCAACAACAAAAGACGAACGGAGCTAGCTGGAATGCATAGCTTGTTAGCACGAAACACAAATCCATCGTTAACGACAAACTTTTTCCACATTCTTCCTTCTTTACAATTCTGCATTACATCTTTAAAATCAGCATCATGCACATATTGATCTTTGATGGTCTCCAAACCAAATATTTTGAAGTCAAGTTGTGAAAGCATAGTATAGCGACGAGACAATGCATCAGCAATAACATTTTCTTTTCCCTTCTTGTGTTTAATGACATAAGGGAAAGTCTCAATGAATTCAACCCATTTAGCATGTCTACGATTCAGTTTAGCTTGACTTTTAATATGTTTCAAAGATTCATGATCAGAATGTATAACAAATTCTTTGGGCCATAAATAATGTTGCCATGTTTCTAAAGTCCGAACAAGAGCATATAATTCTTTATCATAAGTAGAATAATTCAGACTAGGCCCACTCAATTTTTCAGAAAAGTATGCAACAGGTTTGCCATCTTGTAATAACACACCTCCTAATCCAAATCCACTAGCATCACATTCAAGCTCAAAAGTCTTATTAAAATCAGGAAGTTGGAGTAAAGGAGGATGTGTCAACTTATCTTTCAATACCGTGAAGGCTTCTTCCTGTGCGGTACCCCAAACAAAAGGCACATCCTTCTTTGTAAGCTCGTTGAGAGGTGCAGCAATGGTGCTGAAATCTCTCACAAAACGCCTATAGAATCCAGCGAGGCCAAGAAAACTCCTCACTTGTGTGACCGTTTTGGGCTGCGGCCAACTCTCAATAGCTTCAATCTTGGCTTTGTCAACTTCAATTCCCTGTGGAGTAACAACATAGCCAAGAAAAGATACTCGGTCGGTGCAAAAGGTGCACTTCCCAAGGTTACCAAACAAACGTGCATCACGTAGAGCAATAAAAACAGCACGTAAATGTTCCAAATGTTCTTCCAAAGATCTGCTATAAATCAGTATATCATCAAAATAGACTACCACAAATCTTCCAATGAAAGCACGTAAAACTTCGTTCATTAGTCTCATGAAAGTACTAGGCGCATTAGTTAACCCAAAAGGCATGACTAACCACTCATATAATCCAAACTTAGTTTTAAATGCTGTTTTCCATTCATCTCCCAATTTCATACGAATTTGATGGTATCCACTACGCAAATCAACTTTGGAGAATATTGTAGAGCCACTCAATTCATCAAGCATATCATCTAGCCTAGGAATAGGATGACGATAACGAATAGTAATATTATTAATGCCTCTACAATCAACACACATACGTGATGTACCATCCTTTTTCGGCACTAGAATAATAGGAACAGCACAAGGACTAAGGGATTCGCGTATATAACCTTTGTCGAGAAGCTCTTGTACTTGACGCATAATCTCCTTCGTCTCCTCTGGATTGGTACGGTATGGTGCACGGTTTGGCAGTGAAGCACCGGAAATTAAGTCAATTTGATGCTCAATCCCTCGAATAGGCGGTAATCCCGGTGGCACGTCTTGTGGAAAGACGTCAGCGAACTCCTGCAAAATGTTAGTGACAGTAGGAGGCAAAGAGGAAGGCACGTCCTCGAATGAAAATAATGCCTCTTTGCACACAAAAGCATAGCAAACAGATTTGCTGAAATCTAGCTCATCAATATCGGATTTGGTGGCAAATAAACATGCACTTTTCAATTTAATTTCAGAAGCAACACTAGATGGTTTATTGTTAGGCTTCATTTGTTGCTCAAATTCTTTTGCCACAATCTGATTTTCACTCTTATTCGTCTCCTGTTTTGCTTTATTAGCTCTATTAATATCATCTTTCAAAATGGAATCAGGAGTCATAGGAAGCAAAGTAATATTTTTATCCTTATGAACAAGAGTATAGTGATTGTTTCTACCATGGTGTACAGAATTTTTATCAAATTGCCATGGTCTACCAAGTAATAAGGAACATGCTTGCATAGGTACCACATCACAATCAACATAATCAGCATATGTAGAGATACTAAAATGCACACGAACAGTACGTGTTACCTTAACCTTGCCGCTGTTGTTGAACCATTGGATGTAGTAAGGATGTGGATGTGGTCTTGTGGTGAGAGAAAGCTTCTCCACCATCTCCATGCTAGCCAAGTTGTTGCCGCTCCCTCCGTCTATGATGACGCGCACAGAACGTTCCTTCACAACTCCCTTGGTATGGAACAAATTGTGCCTCTGATTTTGCTCAGCTTGTGTGACCTGCACACTCAAAACACGTTGAGCAACTAAACATTCATACCTGTCAGCGTCTTCAGGAGCCATGTATTGCGTCTCATGATCAGAATCATCTCCACCATGTTCTTCACGTGTAATAAGAGCCAAAGTCTCCTCATCATAGTCACTAGCGGACTCATATCCACCATCCGCGGTAGCAATCATCACACGCGGAGATTTGCATTCTCTCGCATAATGACCTCCTCCCTTACAACAACGACAAATAATATCACTTGTGTGCCCTGTTGATGCCATGGAAGAAGAAGAACGCTGTGCAGGCCCCGCAGGTGCGCTCTTGGCAGATAATGGTGGTTGTGCCTGTTTTCTTGTATCACGGCTGGAGGTGGCACTGGATGGAGGTGCTGGTGCAGTTGAAGTAGAAGATGCACGTGGTGTCCATGATGAAGGTCGGCCTGCAGAAAAGTTAATTCGCCCCAATGCTTGTCGATCCTGCACTTCACGTTCAGCTTTACAAGCAAGATGGAATAAACGAGTGATATTAGTATACTCCTTATAGTCTAGAATGGTCTGAATCTCTCTATTTAATCCACCCAGAAAACGTGCAAGCATAGCTTCATTCTCCTCAACAATACCACATCTAATCATGCTAGTTTGTAATTCCTGATAATATTCTTCTACAGAATTTTTCCCTTGTCTTAAACGCTGCAATTTTTGAAGCAATTCACGTTGATAATATGGTGGAACCCAACGCGTACGCATAGCAGTTTTCAAAGCAGCCCAAGTAGTTGGAATAGGATATAATCTACAATGTTCAGACCACCATACACATGCAAAACTAGTGAAAGCACAAACAGCAGCAGCAACTCGTCTCTCCTCAGGATATTGTAAACATGTAAATCGTTGTTCAGTTTCTAACTCCCAAGTAAGATATATATCAGGAACATATCTACCCTCAAATGGTGGAATATTCAATTTCAGTTTAGGAATATGGACATCATCGCGTACCTGAGGTGGTGGTGCAGGCCTACCATTACGAATATATACCTGAGGTCGACCTGCTGGTGGTGGTGCAGGTGGCTGCACATAGTGTTGATTTTGATCAACCTCATCCTCATAGTCTCCCACATAATCATCCTCCTCCGCATCCGCAGCAGGAGCCACAGAAGTATCAACAGCAGCACCAACAGTTTGGCCAAACGCAAGAGGAACACGGCTTGCTCGGCGGAGGTCTGCTTCGCGACGTGGAGGTAGTCGTTGTTGTTGTTGTTGTTGGAGAGGTGCGTTAGCTGCAGCGGGTGGTGGTGGTGGAAGACGCGCGAGCAATTCATTAAACTTGTTATCGAGCTTTGTTTCGAACGTCTTCTCAAAGCCAGTGATCTTCTCCATGGCCTCTTCAAAATTGTTCAGCACATCTTGCACCTGTTCAGTCATCATTTGCTGAAACTTATCATGAAGCTCCTTGTTCGATAAATTCTCCTAGTCAATCTCGTCGGCTTGTGATCCTGGCATGGTTAGCAGCAATAGAAACACACAAGAATATGATCCTACAGACTACGAACAAGTGGTGGTGGTGGGTGTCACAAATCCGTCAAGCAAATCTCAAATTCTTACCAGTTCTTACCCAGCAGCAGGCGGTGATCGGCAACCGTTGTAGTCAAAAACTCTCAAAGCTTGGATAGAGCGATTACCAGGGAGAGTCAAACGCACGACATAGATGTATGTGGAGCTGGGAAGGCTTATAATATGGTAGCAAAAAGGGTCAGCAATAATCAATTCAAAGATGCAAAGTTGAATAAACGCTCAACGACGGTACTGTGCTGGTCCTAGGCTAGACTGTGCTAGAGACGCGAGCCTAGAACACCAACAAAATCACGGCGCGGCACGGAAACAAGGGAAAAGCACACTCTGAAATTATTTTTTTTCGCTCTTTTTTTTTTGCGCTCTTTTTTTTCTTTTGCGCTGTTTTTTTTTTGCGAAAAATCACTATAATGGTGAGTGTCTCAAAACTCGTCTTAGCTCAAACTGACAGGATGGGCACGAAAATTTTTTTGACCAATTTTTTTTTTTTGACTGCCCGGACCCAAAAACTGGAAACGGGTCAAAAAAAACTTCCTATAATGGCACCTGTCTCAAAAGACTCAGAAACACCTAAAAATAGGATAGCCAGAAATTTTTTCGAAAAATGCGTTTTCGAAAAATTTTGGGCCTAAACGGAGCGTGGCTACCCGACTCTTTTTTTTTCGCTCTTTTTTTTCAAAATTTTTGCGCTCGTTTTCAAAAAATCACAAAGCCCCCTCCTTTCCAGCAGTAAGTTGGACGGACGAAGCAACCATCATTTCACTCTTCTCTCTCAGCTTCCTCTCTTGAAGAAAACCCCCACTCGCTTTGCTTCTCCCTCATCTCATTCCTCCGTTCACTCTTCTCTCTTAGCTTCCTCTCTTGGATGGACGCCGGAGCACCGACCGACGTGATGTCTATGGCTCTGGCCAAAACCGTCGAGGCTCATGGTACGAAGAAGCGCAAGCACCCCGCCGAGACTACCGCAGACAAGCTCAAAGCTGATAGAGGCGGGGTGTCCCGATCTTTCGATGAGATGATAACTAACGATTTGGTGGAGACGACTTTGACGATCCGACTACAAACGTGCACGACGTTGCGCCTTAGCAATCGCTAAACCAACTCCGAGAGGTTATTGACCACGCCGGAGCACAATCAACCTGACCACGAAGGTCTATTCCTGCAAGCAATCGAAGAACAAGCAAGAATATGATAAAAGCAATCTGAATATTGCGAGTATATATGAAGTATTGATAAAGGTGGGGATCCGTAAGCGGTCTTGGTCTGGTCGTTGGACACAAACGAAGTACACGAAGTTGCAATGGCTAACTTTTAACTAAACAAATCCCAAAGTCTAAACGATTCCCTAAGGGCTGTATATATGGAGGAAGAGGGGGGAATTTCGTGGCCCTTGGTGGAGGGGTCCGAAATCAACCCTATCTCTTGTTTCCCCACACATACGGACTCTAAAAATAGCCTATACTTATGTATTTCGAAATTACATGGGCCTGGCCCAATAATAAGGTGACGCAGCACCTAAAATAGCCTCGGGACGAAATTTATGAAGTGGCATCTTGTATATTTCGTCCAAGGCTTCATGCACCCATTATGGTGGCTTCAAAGTCCTGAAATCATCACTTGTAACTCCGTTCTTGTTCCCCTTGCGCATGCCATCATCTCCATGCTTGTTCTTGCTCCAATGTTCATCCTTCTCCAAGCTAGGCCCTTCATTTGTAAGCAAAACAAATGTATCCAATTTAGGCAGCATCATATTCTCATGAACATTAGAATCATTACCAAGAAACGAAAGTACCTGGTAATTTAGTTGGCGTGCACGAGCTCTAGTAATTGGTCCAGTATGTATAGCAGCAGGAACTGTGGGTGTAACAATTGTATTGATGTCCTCATCAAAAGCCATCGCCCTGTCCAAGCCCCCCTCTTCGGGGTCCCTCATTAAGCAAGTCCAGGTAATGTCTCTTGTTGACGATCTTTTTCTCGATCTTGATCGTGTTTTTTCATCTAACACGCAGTACTAGTACTGGTAGTACAACTTTCTGGGTGATCTTGCATGTGATTTTAGTGTGCCAAATGACGGTTCTAAATTCCTCTTTTGACCAAAACATGCGAGAGGTTGACACTGATTTCTTATAGATTACTTTCAACTACTCCCTCTGTCCCAAATTTCTTGTCTTAGATTTGTCTAGATACGGATACATCCGTATCTAGACAAATTAAGACAAGAATTTTGGGACGGAGGGAGTACTTTATGAACATCAATGCTAGCTTTTAAGAGGGTATATTTGCCTCAGTAACTTGTGTTATGGATATTGCATGTAATCCCTCTGCTCTCATGCCTTTGAAGACATGTTCTAGTGTCTTTGTTCACTCATTTCTGTGCGTATATGTAGTCATATATGGAGTATAATATCGAAAATCATCTTATATTTCTGAACGGAGGTAGTAATGAAATATGGTTTCTGTTTGAATTAGAACCAGGTCTGCGGTGGAGATGAAGTTCTCAAAGTCATGTCGTGTGAACTGGAAGACCTGATGATGAGTTCTACTGCTGAACTATCCAGCTGTTGTGTCCTTGTCGCCACGTGTCCTGAACTAGTGTTTTCCTGTAGCATTGTTGTCAGGCGTGTTCTCGAGGCTGTACTTGACCACAACAATTTCCTGGCTGTGCCTTCGATTACGAAGGGTGTGGTTCTTGTAAAGCTTCCCAACAAATCTGATGCGGCATGTCTTCATCATCATGTTTATGAGTGGAAAGACCACTCTGTTAGGATCTCCAAGGTTGACAAGATGGTGATGGTGCATGTAGGCATCTCACATGAAGTCCATGGCCTAGTCAATTATGCGGGGTTCATCCCGTAGGTCGGTGGCAAGAAATAGTCTGCAGAGTAGTACTGAGAACGGTCTATGTTAATGTCTGTCCACTCAATTCAGTCTGTACAGTTTGAAGTATCCAGATCATATTTTTTGTGAGGACGGTTTATCAATTATGGTTACACTCCAATATCTGTATGCATTGCAGGGTTTATCGCACCCACCAGGATTTCCAGTCCCATGGATGTTCGGTCCATACGATTTGTCATGACCTTTGGACTGTCCTGCTTGTGGGAGTAGGCAGGCCCCCTGCATGCCACGCGTAGTTGGACGATCAATCTTCTGTTTAGTACTTCAACATAGTGATTTCCTGGTAAAGATTCACTCGTTTCACATCAAGTAAATCTTATTGATTTACTGTCTAAATCTTATTGATTTAATGTCATGTTTTCTTTCTTTTCCTGCAATTTTACGATACAAGTTTTGCCATGTGACATTCATCATAGAATAAACCGTTTGGTTTGCTCTACGATGGCTATTTTTGCAGGTTTCACTTCTTATGTCATGTCAGTAACGAAGGCACTGTCCATCACTTATATTACTGGAAAACATTGGATCAGTCTGTTGTCTGAGTACAAGCTGAATCCCTATGATGAACTGCAGTTTGGTTTAACAAAAACGCCACAATTAGTCCTTCTTTAAAAGAAATGAGGAAAAAAACTGGATCACGGTCACGGATCCTAGTCAAGTTAGAAAGCAGATCATAGCAGACCAGACACGATCGCCGCTGTCTCGCACAGATCGAGCACCGACAGTTGCTCTAGCACTGACAGCGGTAGCAGCTCAGTCTGATCCAGCTGAGGATTGGGCACCGACCGCATCAGCGGATCAGTCTGATCTACCGGAGGATCGGGCATCGACACCGACACCAGCTCTACAAGGAGCACCATCTCCGGCAGCAGCAGCAGCTTCGGCACCTGCACCAACACTTGCACTTGCATTTGGTCCGGCCCGTGCAGTTGCACCGGCAACAGACTGGGATGCAGTTCGCACTTCATATACCAAAGTCCTTACAAAAACCGACATGTCCACCTTCTTGGTAAGCATTGGCCGCCCAAGTGCTTCGTTCTTTTTTCTATCCATGTTGTTTCACATGATTCACTGTGTTGATCTAACTGTTTGGGTATGTCTTCTTGTTTTCAAACAAAGAATTCCTAGAGCAACGAGGGAGTCGTTCAACAATCCGGGCGACCACGGCCAAGTTTCTCTTACCATGCGCAGCCTTGGTGTGAATGAACCTGCTCAATATACGTAAGTACAAAGGATGGTCGCATGATGATTGATGCTAAAGGATGGTCAAGGTTCAAATCTAAATCATATCTTGCGGTAGGGGATGATGTCAAAATCGAACTTTCTCAGCAAGGAGAGCTGGTCCAAATCAACTTTGAAATTCTTCAGTAGCAGCACGCAACTGCCGAACTGATCTATCCTCCGAGAGATTTTGATGTAATAATCTGGGATGGTGAAACAAGTGTCCTGTGTGTATAAGTAGTACGACAGTATTATTTATCACATGGTATATCGTTGATAGAATTGCAACTCTGATTGCTGGTTAGGAACTGTCGTTCGATTTCATTCCAATAGTTGCCGTGCTTTATTCAATTTTGTGTATTCGCCTTGCGACAGCATCTAAAACCAGCACAGTACCGATCGCTTGCAATATGAAAAGCGCTGAGGTAGAACACATGGGCCCCCAAACATGCAGGGTCGGCCTGCGGCCCAAAGTCCAGAACCATGAGCCTATCTGAGTATTATATTCTCAGTTGAACCCCCATAAAAAAAGCTGAACCCCCATAATGCCCGTGCGTTGCAGAGGGAGTATATTTCTCGGCAAGGTGAGCCTGTGATATAAAAGATTTGTATATTTCTTTACAGAGGGAGTATCTCTCTGTCAAAATATATATTTATGTGTAACTAGTTACTCCTGTCTTTCTACTTCCTTTCGCTGATATGTGGGGCAATCGGCAACGGGGTCCACGTGCCATATGCACAAATTGGAGTGCACAACTTCACGGTAGACACACCCCGGTCGTCGCGCCGCAGTAATGCCCAATGAGCCGTCAAATCACAACCCCCCCTTTCCAGCTTTAGCAGTAAGCTGGACGGACGAAGCGGCAATATTTCACTGGGCCTGAATCCCCTTCTCCCTCGTCTGCTTGTTCAGAGAAAACCCCCGCTCGGCGATTGCATAGGGTTTTCTCATGGAGAACCAGGTATGAAGTCTTCATCCATCCCCGATAAATCCAAGTCCCTTGGTCGCTGGTAATCCTAGGATGGCAGCCGCCGCCGTTGATGCATTTTCTTCGTACTGAATCTAGTGTGTTTCAGTTGCAGTGCCCAAAGTGCGAGTACCCTACAGATTTCTGCGCCCACGGCGAGACGCCACACTTGTTCCTTCTCATCCTACCACAACATTTTGAAACACGCACAGTATGTTCCTAGAATCCTCTTCTCTATCCGGGAGGGTGGTTTTTTTTTGAACATGCTGTGTTCTCATATTATTTTTCCTGCAGTGTATTATTTGCTCTGCCAGAACACATGTACTCAAGATGCTCGGCCTTGCCATAACTGAATACACTAGTTTAATGGTCACACTAAAGACAATCCATGGATATTGCTTCCGAGTTGGGTTCATGAACCAAGAAGATCGCTGCTTTTTTATGGCCGAACTTGGGTAAACTTTCACAAGTGTTATGGACTGAAAGTTGGCGCACGAATGTTGATGGAAATAGCAGAACCTGGTCTCATCTTCACTGCGATCTTCCACCCCAAAGTCGTTCCAATTGTTCATCCATGTTAGTTTTGTATCTGGTTCTTGCTTGTTGCCTCGATTACTTCTTAATCCATCTATTCTGTCTAACTAATCACAATTTAACTTTAGAAGTAGCAAGGAATCTCTCACGAAGATGCTACTTCTAACTAATATTGTCTTATAATTGGTGGCACGTGTAGGTTTTTTCAGAGTTAAGCAGTCTGCTCGTTTGTTACTCTGTAATAACTCGGCTGTTACTAATGGCACTGAAGTTGACTGGATCGACATCCACATGTTCCTACACTTTATTGATCGTCTTGAGGTCCTTGTGGGGCGTTTCAATGGTGTAAGGCCACGTGGGATATGTGTGCCACTACTTCACTCGTTGAACAGGTCCAACTGTGTCAAGAAACTTATGGTACGAGTTGTTTTCTGTTATATATGTTGTTCATAAACTATTGCTTATACACAGTTTTACAGTTGTGATCTTCTTGAAATAGGAACTGCCGAGTTCTATTGTTCCTATACAGATGCCTGACCATGGTCGGGTCAGACTTGCGTTTGGTCACAACATGATGTTTATGTCGACCTACTCAATTCCCCTTGGAGGCGAAAAGATACTTATTCGTGGGTGGTCTCCGATAATGAAGGCCCGTCCATCTTGGAGAATAGGACAGAAGATTAGGTTCATGCTTTTCCATGGCTCTAAAGCGAATATCCTGTTTATTGACCACGTTGCGAGATGAAGCCGCTTTCAGAAGGTTGTGGATGCGCGGGGTGCCACCTGGGCCTTGTCCTAGGGCTTGGCGGCCTCACCCTTAGTGAGGTACTAGGCAACTTAGCTATCCAGGATGGGATCTCTTGAACGCCATCATTATTTATCTCTGCGTGTTTGAGCTATCCATTTGTAGATGGGTCTGGGAGTTGAGCTAGTAGGGCAGTGGCATGGGTCCAAAGTAGTAGAAGTAGCACAATTTTTTTTGAGTGTAGGCTTTTCCCTTCTCAAGCCTGCCTACTAGAATCGCTAGTGCTTGAAAGGAAAAGTGAAGGAAAAACATAGGAATTGGAAAGTTTCCTATGGTACTACTATTTGTGTATTTGGTTCAAAGGAATGGAGCAAAGGAAAGCTGTAGGATTTGTTCCTTTAGTTTATCCATGAAAGAAAACCCGAAGGAATTTTAATATCCACTTGTCCTCCTTTTCGAATTTCCTATTCAAGAAGCACAAGACTAAGAGATAGTAGCATAATAGCATTATAACCATACATTTTCTTATGGTTTGAATTAATCTCACCATGCTTCTTTGCATCCTGTGATCTTCCAATTCTTGTGAACCAAACACCCAGATTGGCAGAAATCCTGTGTTTTTAAATTCTCAGTTTTGCAAGTGCATTCCTATGCTATTACTATGTATTTTCTATGCATGCGTTGTTAGAATCCTCCAATTCAAATGAGCCCTTATAGAATTACTTCTCTTACAGATAGTTGTCAAATAAAACCTTGTGTGGTTTGTCCCGCTCCTGCTGCACCGTCGTCCACCCCAGCTCAGCTGCTCCAATGACAGAAGGATCCACCACAGTGGGGATTCGGCCTCCAGACTGTCTTTCACCGCCTCAGATCTTCTTCCCCGCCACCAGCAGCCACGACAACTGCATTACCATCATCAACCGAGCAGATGACCTCAAGGAATACACGGGTCCGCAAGAGTGGTCGCACCCTTTCGTGTCTGCTTATGTTATGCATCGCCTAATATTACATGCTACTTTATCGTCCTGTTCACCGATTAGGCTTTGAGTTAGCTCCAAACTAATGCTCAAACTTGAGTTTTTAAATGGTTGTGGGGTACATATCGGGGCCGCAATCAATAGTATCTATCAACTATCTGGTTAATCTTCGGTGTCTACTATGAGTTTCATGCTGGGTGGGAAACAAACAGTAAAGAAGCCATTATCTGTATTTTTTAATTGAAGCCATTATCTGCCTCCTATTATTGGTCTTGAGTCTATCCACAGGTTGCTACCATCACTCTGGATTTCTGCATGCACTCCTTGCATAATCTCACTATGTTTTATTCTGATGCATGTCAGTTATTGTACACAATGGAATTGAACATGTAGAGTAAAAGAGATGAGCCTTGCATGGCAATAAAATTTCATGCAGACGTCGCTCCATGGTGGGCGCAAAGGCAGCCCCCCTCCACCCATTTCAGATTGTAATCAAGAGGAAGATAACCGTTCTAAGGGGATTCAGAAGGATAAGACCACTCCTATTTACCCCCTGAAGTCTCTCTCTAACTTGGCATGCTTATGTTGGCAATATCATGCATATGGTGCCTTGCATTGCTTACTTTATACATCAAATATGTCATCTGCTTAGTATAGACATGCTTTGTGTGGATGCCATCTATTTAGTTTCTATATCGTATATGTGAATTATGCAACGCCATCTTGTTTAGCCAGGCATCATATATGTGAATTTTGCAATGCCATCATACTTAGCTAGTCATCTTATATGTGAATTATATCATTCCATCCTTTTTTCATTATGTATTAAATTTGTCAACAATGTTAGTACATTCAACTACTCTTCATGTGCATCAGCCATTTGACACGGTGATGGAAAATTCTGGAGTTAAAGCAAGGTCTTTAGAGTAGACTATGCTATTTGACGAAGCGCATATCTCGCTAGTTATGTATAGCTCCTCATAGGAGGATTCAAAGACAGATGACGAGTCCTATTCCCCCAGGGGTTTATGCTCTAACTTGGCAGGGTTATGTTGCTCATATCTTGTGTATGGTGTCTTGCATTGCCATGTCTTTTGCTTAGTTTAGACATGCTTTGTGTGAATGCCACATGTCTAGTGTCTAATTACCATATATGTAAATTATGCAATGCCATATTGTTGCAAGACATTATATATGTGAATTATGCAATGCTATCATGTTGCAAGGCATTATATATGTGAATTATGCAATGCCATGCTGTTTAGCCAATCATCATACATGTGAATTATATCATGCTATCCTTTTTTGTATTACGTGTTCCATTTGTCTACAACTTTTGTATATTCAACTACTCTTCCTGTGCATCACACATTTGAAGCGGTGATGGAAGTATCTGGAGTGAAAACAAGTTATTCAGAGCAGACAATGCTATCTACTGAAGCAGACATCTTGCTGGTTACAGATAGCTCCTCAGAGGAGGATTCAGAGACAGATGACCAGTCTATTACCCCCCTGAGGTCTATCCTCAAACATGGCAGGGTTATATTACTCATGTCTTGCATGTTATCTTGCATTTCTTAGTTTTTACATCATATATGTGAATGCCATCTTCTTACTTGCTTAGTATATGAATCATATATTTGAATTATATCTTGCCATCATGTTTACATAGACAACATCTATCTGAATTATGGCATGCCAACCCATTTAATAAAGACATCATATAGTTATACCATCTCAGCATTTTTAGTGTTTCCAGTCTTCTGATATGTCCATTTTGCATCATGCTTTTATATCGATATTCATTGCATTATGGGCTGTTATTACACGTTATGTCACAATACTTATGCATATTCTCTCTTATTTTACAAGGTTTACATGAAGAAGGAGAATGCCGGCAACTGGAATTCTGGGCTAGAAAAGGAGCAAATATTAGAGACCTATTCTGCACAACTCCAAAAGTCCTGAAACTCCACGAAAGTCATTTTTGGAATTAATAGAAAATATTGAGCGGAAGAAGTTCCAGAGGGGGCCACCCACCGTCCACGAGGGTGGGGGGAGTGCCCTACCCCCTGCCTTGTGGGGCCCCTGGCAGCCTTCTAGTGACCATCTTCTGCTATATGAAGTCTTTTATCCTGGAAAAATCATAAGCAAGTTTTCGGGACGAAACACTGCCGTCACGAGGTGGAACCTTGGCGGAACCAATCTAGGGCTCCGGCGAAGCTGTTCTGCCGGGGAAACATCCCTCCGGGAGGGGGAAATCATCACCATCGTCATCATCAACGATCCGCTCATCGGGAGGGGGTCAATATCCATCAACGTATTCACCAGCACCATCTCCTCTCAAACCCTAGTTGGTCTCTTGTATCCAATATTTGTCTCAAAACCTCAGATTGGTACCTGTAGGTTGCTAGTAGTGTTGATTACTCCTTGTAGTTGATGCTAGTTGGTTTATTCGGTGGAAGATCATATGTTCAGATCCTTAATGCATATTTATACCCCTCTGACTATGAACATGAATATGATTTGTGAGTAGTTACGTTTGTTCCTGAGGACATGGGTGAAGTCTTGATATTAGTAGTCATGTGAATTTGGTATTCGTTCGATATTTTGATGAGATGTATGTTGTCTTTCCTTTAGAGGTGTTATTTGAACGTCGACTACATGACACCTCACCATTGTTTGGGCCTAGAGGAAGGCATTGGGAAGTAATAAGTAGATGATGGGTTGCTAGAGTGACATAAGATTAAACCCTAGTTTATGCGTTGCTTCGTAAGCGGCTGATTTGGATCCATATGTTTCATGCTATGGTTAGGTTTACCTTAATACTTCTTTTGTAGTTGCGGATACTTGCAATAGGGGTTAATCATAAGTGGGATGCTTGTCCAAGAAAGTGCAGTACCTAAGCACCAGTCCACCCACATATCAAATTATCAAAGTAACGAACGCGAATCATATGAGCATGATGAAAACTAGCTTGACGATAATTCCCATGTGTCCTCGGGAGCGCTTTTCTCCATATAAGAACTTGTCCAGGCTTGTCCTTTGCTACAAAAAGGATTAGGCCACCTTGATGTACCTTATTTACTTTCATTGCTTGTTACCCATTACAAATTACCTTATCACAAAACTATCTGTTACCGATAATTTCTGTGCTTGCAGAGAATACCTTACTGAAAACCGCTTGTCATTTCCTTCTGCTCCTCGTTGGGTTCGACACTCTTACTTACCGAAAGGACTACGATAGATCCCCTACACTTGTGGGTCATCAAGACTCTTTTCTGGCACCATTTCCGGGGAGTGAAGCTCATTTGGTAAGTGGAACTTGGTAAGAAAAAATTTATATAGTGTGCTGAAATTTACTGTCACTTGTTACTATGGAACATAATCCTTTGAGGGGCTTGTTCGAGGTATCTTCACCCCGACCAGTAGAGCAAAGAGTTTCTCCTCAACCTACTGAACCTACTGAAAATGTTTACTTTGAAATTCCTTCGGGTATGATAGAGAAACTTCTAGCTAATCCTTTTACAGGAGATGGAACATTGCATCCCGATTTAAACCTAATCTATGTGGATGAAGTTTGTGGATTATTTAAGCATGCACACTACTAGGAAAAGGGCTATAGATGGGATGGACACTAATGGCGCACTGTACATGTGGTGCGCCATTACTAAATACTAATGGCGCGGTGCGCCATTAGTGTGCAAATACTAATGGCGCACCACATTCCACAGTGCGCCATTAGTAAAAAAAATTCCAAAAATACTAATGGCGTACCGTGGGAGTGGTGCGCCATTACTAGTTGACATAGTAATGTCGCACCACACCCACCGGCGCCACAGGTGCGCCATTACTAAGTTTTTTTCAAAAAAAAATCATTTTTTTCTTTTTTTCTTTTCAAAACTAGTAATGGCGCACCGTGGGTGTGGTGTGCCATTACTAGTTTAACTAGTAATGGCCATTACTAGTTTAACTAGTAATGGCGCACCACACCACGGTGCGCCATTACTAACTTGGCCCAAAAGTTCCCGAATGCACCCCCCCCCATGGACCACCTTTTCAGTTTAAAAAAAATAAAAGAAAATGATAAAAATGTCAAAAAAATAAAAGAAAATAAGTTTCCCATGTGATATGTGGTCTAGTTGTTGGGAAAATTTACAAATATGAATTTCGACTTTATTTGCAAAATCTCCCTGGAAATTTGTAAAATGGCCATAACTTTTGCATACGAACTCGGATTAAAAAGTTTTTTATATGAAAAATCATCTACTCGAAAAGTTATGTCCAAATTTAACTGGGGCAACCCCGTTAAACATTTTCAAAATCCCCAAAAACCTAATAGAAAAAAGTTACGGGGCTTTCAAGATCTAGAGGCCAAAAAATTCAAAAAATCTCAAACTTACTAGTGGCGCACCATGGATGTGGTGCGCCACTAGTAATAGAAAAAAAATTGGTTTTGAATTTTTTTGTTGAATTGTTTTTCAAAAAATGATACGTAATATGACCGGGAAGTTTGAAATATTTTTCAAAATTTCATCGTAGTCATGAACATGAACAAAGTCCTAGACATCAACAAGGTATAATAGGATTGATATGCTAGATATATCAACAAGTGCCTGTGAAGTGAGCTGTTGCTGGGGTTGGATAGAACTCTGAAGTTAAGCATGCTTGGGCTGCAGTAGTGTGAGGATGGGTGACCTTTCGGGAAGTTTGACCACGGAGTGCGATTTGACCTGAGTTTAAGCATATTGACCTGAGATTAAGCCATAGTGACCTGAGATTAAGAAAATGAAAAAAAAATTAAAAAAAAATTGAAAAAATTTTCTAAAAAGAAAATTTGAAAAAAAATGTTACTAATGGCGCACTTCTATGTGGTGCGCCATTAGTATACCAGATATGAATGGCGCACCGTGGGCTATACTAATGGCGCACTGCATGGTGCGCCATTAGTATATCAGATAGTAATGGCGCACCGGTAGTGCGCCATTAGTAGGCAAAACTGGTGCGTCATTAGTAGGCCTTTTCCTAGTAGTGGCAGGTATGCCCGATGATGTTGTCAAGAAGAAGGTCTTCCCTTTATCTTTGAAGGGAGAGGCATTGACATGGTTTAGGCTATGTGATGATATGAGATCATGGAACTACAAATGACTGAAATTGGAATTTGATCAGAAGTTTTATCCTATACATCTTGTTCATTGTGATCGTAATTATATATATATAATTTTTGGCATCACGAAGGAGAAAGCATCGCTCAAGATTGGGGGAGGATTAAGTCAATATTATATTCATGCCCTAATCATGAGCTCTCAAGAGAAATGATTATTCAAAAAATTTATGCTCGGCTTTCTCTCAACAATCGCTCCATGCTCGATACTTATTGTACTCGTTCTTTTATGATGAAGACTATTGAATTCAGATGGGATTTATTGGAAAGAATTAAACGCAACTCTGAAGATTGGGATCTCGACGAAGGTAAGGAGTCAGGTATGACACCCAAGTTTGATTGTGTTAAATCTTTTATGGATACCGATGTTTTCCGTGAATTTAGCACTAAATATGGACTTGACTCTGAGATAGTAGCTTCTTTCTGTGAATCATTTGCTACTCATGTTGACCTCCCTAAGGAGAAGTAGTTTAAATATAATCCTCCCACTGAAGTAAAAGTAGTTGCAGCTATTAAAGTTGATGAAAAGACCATCACTTATAATGATCCTGTTGTTCCTACTACTTATATTGAGAAACCACCTTTCCCTGTTAGGATAAAGGATCATGCTAAAGCTTCACAGTGGTTCGTAAGAGTAATACTAAAGCACCTACACCACCTGAGCAAATTAAAGTTGAACATAGTATTGCTATGGTTGAAGATCTCTGAGCTGATAATATTGATGGGCATGTTATTAATTTCTATGATGAAGCTGCTAGAATTCCTATACATGATACTAAGAATAAACATATACTTGTTGTAGGCATGCTTGTTGTTTCTGT
This sequence comes from Triticum dicoccoides, assembly GCF_002162155.2. Lineage (NCBI taxonomy): Eukaryota > Viridiplantae > Streptophyta > Magnoliopsida > Poales > Poaceae > Triticum > Triticum dicoccoides. Next base: position 154,301 of record NW_021236564.1, on the reverse strand, counting down.
TAAAATAGGGGATCATTGTTATCATGGCTTATGTGATATGGGTGCCAGTGCTAGTGCAATACCTCATTCCTTATGCAAAGAAATTATGCATGATATTGCACCTGCTGAGATAGAAGAAATTGATGTTATAATTAAGCTTGCCAATAGAAATACTATTTCACCAGTTGGGATTGTTAGAGATGTTGAAGTCTTGTGTGGGAAAGTTAAATATCCTACTAATTTTCTTGTTCTTGGTTCCCCACAAGATAGCTTTTGTCCCATTATATTTGGTAGACCCTTCTTGAATACTGTTAATGCTAAGATAGATTGTGGAAAGGATGTTGTTACTATTTCTCGTGGTGGGCGCACGGCAGATGCCAAGGGATGGCTAAAGAGAGGAGGAGGCTCGAGGGCGCTGGTGGGCTCCAGATGTGAGGTTGGTATGAGCGGGCGCGGGATGCCGGACATACCCAAGTTCGGGGCTCTCCGGAGAGATTACACCCCTAGTCCTGCCGAGTGTAGTTTGATGTTTGATAGTACAATGCTGCTCCTGGAGCTGTATGGGGGAGGAAGGAAGCTGGCCAAGGCTTAGGCTGCTCCTTCTCTCTGGTGTTGCTGTCTTAGTGGCTAGTTCTGTGCTTACTGGCTTTTCTCCCCTCTTATCTCTCTCTTCCCTCCTTTGTACACGTGAGGGCTCCTAGGGGGTTTTAAAGACCAACCCCCCAAGGGTACAATGGTAATGTTACAAGTCGGTGGGTCTGGGTTGTCAGCGTTCGGGGACCCGGGCTGGGACCCGCTGAAGGCCTGAGGTTCGCCGGGTTCCCCTAGGTGCGGGCCCCGCGTGCCTAGGGGGACTATGCACCATCTTGTCGATCGTCAGGGCGTGGCCGAGTCGACTCGTGTATAGTGGCTCTCCATCAGGTCGCCACTTGTTGTCGTCAGCTGTGAGGGCAGGGGCACTATAGCCACGCCGACCCTGGTCAGCGGGTAGATGAGGGGCATTGTTGCCACGCTCCACTGACCAGAGGCATGGGCGAGGCACTGTTGCCTTGGTCACTGATGATTGAAGACTCGTCCCATCGTATGGCCTGGATGGGACGGGAGCTGACCCGTGGCTGGATTGTGGAGGACACCACGGGTGGAGCTGGCTTGTCGAGGAAGCTTTGGTTATGCCGGGTTTGGCTGCTTGCGCTAGTTGTTGAGGCCGAGTCGATGCGTTTTGCCGGGTCGGTGAGCTCGGTCGGGTTGTGGGGCTTGGCCGGGTCGAGCGACCCGGCCAAGCGCATGCCGGCTTGAGGGGCGATGCCGGCCTGTTGTTTTTGAAAAGGATCCGGGTTCCGTTGCCTACCCGTGGTTCATCCCCCCGACAGTAGTCCCGGAAGTTGTGAAGGTCCGACCTCTTCGGATGAGTGGGCCTTCGCAGTTCCCCCCTTAAGCAAGGCGGATTCTGCGAGCGCCGGGTCCGGCAACACTCACTCTGTGCCGATTTTCTCGAAAACCATATCGCAGCATCTCGGCCATGGCAGGAACCATGGAGTCCATCGAATCTTGGGGCAATCCCTCGGGCTTCGCGCGGGCGCCACGTGGTGCCCGGAAGTCGGAGGAGCCTGACAAGCCACGCGCGTGATGGGATTGGGCGACGGGCTGGGGCCCGCGGCCGCGCACCCTTGGCCCACGTGCGCGCGGATTTATTGCGGCATCCGAGGGCTGGTTGGTCTTCCCCGGGCAGTTACTACGTGTGTACGTGCACACTTATTGCGGGGTAGTGGAACGGGCGCGTGCAGACGATCCCACTCCCCCACGTTCAAACCGAGGGTTATAAATCGGGGGGCAGGGGGGTGGCGGACATCATTCTTGCACGCGCCCTCCTGCCCATTTGCTCTTGCCCTGCTCTTTGCAACCGACGCACTACGGCGCCCACTGCTCCGAGCAGAACTCCTCCGTCGTCCATCTTCTTTCTCCTTCCTTCGATCATGGAACTGTCGTCGGGCTCTTGGATGGGTTCGAATGTCACCACCGAGGACATCGCCCATCTTCGGGCGTTGCGGCGCCTGCCGCGGGAGACGGATGTCACCGTCTGTCTGTCGCGCGGCGAGCACAGGCCGCAGCCCGAGGAGTTGGAGCGCGTGGATTTGGGCTGTCGGCGAGCACCTTCTTCCACATGTTCCTGGAGTTGTTCGGGCTCCAGCCGCATCATCTTGGCACCGGCGCCATAGTCCAGCTCTCCGGCTTCGTCACCCTCTGCGAGGGGTACCTAGGGGTCGAGCCCACGATCGACCTCTGGGCGTGCTTCTTCTCCCTGAAGCAGCAGGGCCCGTCGGCCGGAGATTTCGCCGACTGCGGTGCTGCCATCATCTCGAAGCGGTCGGGGGCGGACTTCCCCAAGATCCTGCTCGAGTATTTTGCCAAGAAATGGCAGAACTCCTTCTTCTACATCCGCAACTTGGGTGCGGACCACATCAATCTTCCGGCCTTCGCCATCGCGCCGCCGCGAGCGAAGATAAGCTGGGGCTACTCGCCCAGGCACCCGTTGTAGGAGATTCTCAATCTCTGCGAGCGGGTGACGGTGATGAGGACGCGGGAGGGGCTCACTGGTAACGACCTCATCGCCACGTTCATCATGCGTCGGGTCCTCCCGCTGCAGAGGCGCTCATGCCTCATTGGCGAGATGGTCGACCTTCAAGACCCCAACCGCATGGGGTCGACGTGGGTGACAGCGGAGCAGATCGTGTGCCGCGTGAACGACATCTCCAAGGCCAACCTTGGGGAGGACTGGCGGTTCGGCAAGGTGCCGTACAGCAAGTCGAGCCCGGGGCCCCAGGTGAGTGTCTGGTCGCCTTACTTTGCTGCTGCGCACCTTCTCGTTCGTCCTGACGCGACGCGGAAGGTGCTTCTAAACGCGATCCGGCATCCTTACGCCTGGGCTCCGTCGCAGGTGGCGGTAGTGGTGCCTGAGAAACCCGCGGCCCACGGCAGGGAGGAGGAGGCCAAGGCCGACGTTGGCGCTAGGCATCGTGCGGGTAAGTCTTGTATTTTTCTTCATGTATCTTGAGTTGCTAACCGCGGCACGGTATGGGCGATGCTGACGCCAGTTGTTGGTCTAGTGGCGTTGGGCGGGGGAGGTGGCGACGCAGGTGGAGCCGGGTCTTTGCATGGGGCGGTGCCGAGCCGCCCGCACGGGAAGGACAGTGTTGCGCCGCGGCCCCGGGCCCCTAAGCGCACAGCGGACCCGGCCGGGGCCGGGAGGCCCACCAAGAGGAAGCGCGGCGCCGGGCATGGGAGGCCAACCCCGGTCCTGGTCTTGTCGGGGTAAGCTTCATCTCCCGTACGCATCCGGATTGTCGAGCTAGCCTTGTTTCCTTTTGCTCATTCTGTCTTCTTCTTCAGGTCGCCAATCGCGCTAGCGAGGGCGGCAACGAACACCGTGGCCGCCGAAGGGACCACGCTCCGCAGGAGCCAGTACGACCTCATCGACCAGGTCGAGGCGGAGGGATGGGCCGACTCGGACCTCGGCCTGGACCTGAACGACGCTGAGGGCTTGGCCTGGCGGCAGAGGAACAGGGCCGAGGCGGAGGAGCTGGAGGCGGCTTCGGTTCGGGCTTGGACCGATGCGGCGGCGACATGGGCACAAGCTGACGCGGAGACGGCCTGGCGCGAGATGCCGGAGGGCACGATGGTGGCGGCGACGGTCTTCGAGCCGTCGTCGGTGAGGGAGCGCAGCCGTGAAGGCCGGGCTGAGGTGATGATCCTCGACCGGGAGGTCGTGGAGGTGGAGGATGATACACCGTCGCGGGTCGACGTTGTCGAGCGAGCGGGGGCTGATGGCGGTAGAGGCGGCGCCATCTTGGAGGAGGCGTTGCGGGAGGCGGTGCCGGAGGCGCCGTCGGTGTTGGAGGAGGCACCGCGGGCGGTGGTGCCGGAGGCCACCCCGACAGCTGGGCCGCTGGTGGCGCAGCAGGCCGTCCCAGCGTCCGGACAGGAGGCGGCGACGTAGGGCGTCCCGACGCCCGGGTCGTCGATGACGCTGGAGAGGGCGTCGGAGGAGGTGCTGGCCGCGTCGAGAACGGCCAGCGAGGAGCACGCCTTGGTGCCCCGGCAGGGAGGACGCCGGGGCGCCGCGCCGCAGCCGGCACGGAGCGGGTGCGCCGTGGTCTTCGGGCCTCAGACCCAGGAGGAGGCGGCGATGGACGCCGTCAACCGCCGCCTGCGCGGCCGGACGGACCAGCTCGAGGCCTTCGCCCAGGCCGAGGTGGAGCGGACGCGTGACCTGGAGCGCACCGTTCTGGTAAGCCTTTTCTTTTCCACAATTTCTTCTTTGTGGGGGTGCGCCAGCGCACCCACTGGGTGTAGCCCCCGAGGTTCGAGCCAACTACGTAGTAGTTGGGTCGAATCTTTAGAGCGTTGTTCTTGTTCTGATTTCTACCTTCTTCAGCAACTCGACGCTGATACGTCTCCAATGTATCTACTTTTCCAAACACTTTTGCCCTTGTTTTGGACTCTAACTTGCATGATTTGAATGAAACTAACCCGGTTTGACGATGTTTTCAGCAGAACTGCCATGGTGTTGTTTATTGTGCAGAAAACAGAAGTTCTCGAAATGACCTGAAAATCCATGGAGATAACTTTTGGAAAATATAAAAAATACTGGCGAAAGAACCAAGGCCAAGGGGCCCACACCCTGTCCATGAGGGTGGGGGGCGCCCTCCCCCCTGGGCGCGCCCCCTGTCTCGTGGTCCCCCTGATGCTCCACCGACCTCAACTCCAACTCTATATATTCCGTTTCACGGAGAAAAAAAATTAGAGAGAAAGTTTCATCGCGTTTTACGATATGGAGCCGCCGCCAAGCCCTAATCTCTCTCGGGAGGGCTGACCTGGAGTCCGTTCGGTGCTTCGGAGAGGGGGATTCGTCGCCGTCGTCATCATCAACCATCTTCCATCACCAATTTCATGATTCTCACCACCGTGCATGAGTAATTCCATCATAGGCTTGTTGGACGGTGATGGGTTGGATGAGATTTACCATCTAATCAAGTTAGTTTTGTTAGGGTTTGATCCCTAGTATGCACTATGTTCTGAGATTGATGTTGCTATGACTTTGTTATTCTTAATGCTTGTCACTAGGGCCCGAGTGCCATGATTTCATATTTTAACCTATTATGTTTTCATGAATACATGTGAGTTCTTGATCCGATCTTGCAAGTCTATAGTCACCTATTATGTGTTATGATCCAACAACCCTGAAGTGACAATAATCTGGTTACTTCTCGGTGATGACCATAGTTTGAGGAGTTCATGTATTCACTACGTGCTAATGCTTTGTTCCGGTTCTCTATTAAAAGGAGGCCTTAATATCCCTTAGTTTCCACTAGGACCCCACTGCCACGGGAGGGTAGGACAAAAGATGTCATGCAAGTTCTTTTCTATAAGCACGTATGACTATATTAGGAATACATGCCTACATTACATTGATGAACTGGAGCTAGTTCTGTGTCACCCTATGTTATAGCTATTACATGAGGAATCACATCCGACATAATTATCCATCACTGATCCAATGCCTACGAGCTTTTCACATATTTTGCTTCGCTTATTTACTTATCCGTTGCTACTGTTACAACTACTACAAAACTATTATCTTTACTTTTGCCACTGTTACCATTACTATCATACTACTTTGCTACTAAACACTCTGTTGCAGATACTAAGTTATCCAAATGTGGTTGAATTGACAACTCAACTGCTAATACTTAAGAATATTCTTTGGCTCCGCTTGTGTCGAATCAATAAATTTGGGTTGAATACTCTATCCTTGAAAGCTGTTGTGATCCCCTACACTTGTGGGTTCTCAAGACTAATTTCTGGCGTCATTGCCGGGGAGCATAGCTCTATTCTTTGAGTCACTTTGGGATTTATATCTATTGATCACTAAGACGAAAGAACCAAGATTTTTCCCTCAACTACGAGGGGAGGTAAGGAGCTGCCATCTAGCTCTGCACTAGATTCTCCTTCTGTTTTGAGTAAGCTTGTGACACCTAAACCTGCTACTGCTATGAATTCTGATATGTCGCATGTTATTGATGATGCCACTTCTGCTATGCATGATACTTATGATGAAACTACTTCTGTGCGTGATACTACTTTGCCATTAGGTGAATTTTTTGATGAACAACTTGCTAGGGTTAGAGAGAATGAAATTATTGAAGAAGCTATTATTGATGATAGTGATGATGAAAGTTCTCCCCTTGATTATGAATGACATGTTGTTCCTGAGGATTATGTTATGGATGAGGAAGCTGCTAGAGCTATTTTTGCTTGCAAAGATAGATATGATCTTAAGAAATTATTAGCTAAATGGAAGCAGCAATCTCTTAATGCTAGAATGAAACCTGACCCCACTTTTGCTACTTCACCTATCTGTGTTACTGACAAGGATTATGAATTGTCTGTTGATCCTGAGATTATTACTTTGGTTGAATCTGATCCTTTTTACGGCCTTGAATCTGAAACTGTTGTGGCACATCTTACCAAGTTAAATGATATAGCCACCCTGTTTACTAATGATGAGAAGTCTCGCTATTATTATATCCTTAAGATATTTCTGTTCTCATTAAATGGTGATGCTAAGACTTGGTTTAATTCTCTTGATCCTGGTTGTGTGCATAGTCCCCAGGATATGATTTATTACTTCTCTGCTAAATATTTCCCTGCTCATAAGAAACAAGCCGCCTTGCGGGAAATGTATAATTTTGTGCAAATTAAAGAAGAGAGTCTCCCACAAGCTTGGGGGAGGCTTCTCCGATTACTTAATGCTTTGCCTGATCATCCTCTTAAGAAAAATGAAATACTTGATATCTTTTATAATGGACTAACCGATGCTTCCAAGGACCACTTGGATAGTTGTGTTGGTTGTGTTTTCAGGGAAAGAACAGTCGATCAAGCTGAATTACTATTGAATAATATGTTGACTAATGAAAATAATTGGACTCTTCCTGAGACAATTCCTGAGGCAATTCCTGAGCCAACTCCTGATCCTATTCATAAACCAACTCCAAAGAAGAGAGGTGTTCTATTTCTCAGTCCTGAAGATATGCAAGAGGCAAAGAAATCAATGAAAGAAAAAGGTATTAAAGCTGAAGATGTTAAGAATTTACCACCTATTGAAGAAATACATGGTCTTAATATACCGCCTGTCAAAGAACCATATTGTCTTGATAACCCGACAAAGGTAGTAAAGGTAAATTCTCTCTATAGATATGATAAAGTTAAAATTCCCTCTACTAAATTTCATAGCCCATGCTTAGATGCATTTGATGACTTTATGGCTAGACAAGAAAGTTTTAATGCTTATGTTGGTAGAGAATTAAAGAATAATGCTTTCGAGATAGGACGCTTTAGTGATTATATGGCTAGAGTTAAAGGTGAACCTAAACTCATTAGCAAATATGCTTCTATGGTTACTACTCAAGCTGAGCAAGTACTTAAAGCTCAAACTAATTTGCTAATAATAAACATGACTTTGATGTTAGAGTGGCTACTAGAACCGGTAGAATGACTCAGGAACCTTTGTATCCTGAAGGCCACCCTAAGAGAATCGAGCAAGATTCTCAGAGAAATGATTTAGAGGCACTTAGTTCTTCCAAAAAGAAGAAAAAGAAAAACGATAGGACTTTGCATGTTTCTAGTGAACCTGTTGTAGACACACCTGAGAATCCCAATGATATTTCTATTTCTGATGCTGAAACACAATCAGGTGATGAACATGAACCTAGTGATAGTGTTAATGATAATGTTCATGTTGATACTCAACCTAACAAAAATAATGAAGTAGAGATTGAACTTGCAGTTGATCTTGATAACCCAGAATCAAAGAATCAATGTTATGATAAGAGATACTTTGTTGCTAGGAAGCACGGTAGAGAAAGGGAACCATGGGTTCAAAAACCCATGCCTTTTCCTCCTAAACCATCCAAGACAAAGGATGATGAGGATTTTGAGCACTTTGCTAAAATGATTAGACCTATCTTCTTACGTATGCGCTTAACTGATATGCTTAAATTAAATCCTTATGCTAAGTATATGAAGGATATCATTACAAATAAAAGAAAGATACCAGAAGCTAAAATTTCCACCATGCTTGCTAATTACACTTTTAAGGGTGGAATACCAAAGAAACTTGGAGATCCAGGGGTACCTACTATACCATGCTCCATTAAAAGAAATTATGTTAAAACTGCTTTATGTGATCTTGGAGCCGGTGTTAGTGTTATGCCTCTCTCTTTATATTGTAGACTTGAATTGAATAAGTTGACACCTACTAAATATCTTTGCAAATGGCTGATAAATCAACTGCCATACATGTCGGTATTTGTGAGGATGTGCCTGTTGTGGTTGCAAATGTCACTATCTTAACAGACTTTGTTATTCTTGATATTCCCGAGGACGATAGTATGTCGATTATCCTTGGTAGACCCTTTTTGACTACTGCAGGGGCTGTTATTGATTGCAACAAAGGCAATGTCACTTTTCATGTTAATGGTAATTTGCATACGGTACACTTTCTGGGGAAACAACCTCAAGTTCATAGCAACAATTCTATTGGAATTCCGACTATTATTATTGGAGGCTTTGAATTTCCTCTACCTACAGTCAAGAAAAATTATAATATTCTTATTGTTGGGGATGTTCATATCCCCGTTGAGGTAACTTAGTGTTATTCAAAATTTCTCCGGTTCTGTGTTATTCGGAATGAGTTTGTTCACAAGACTTGATCAACCTTGTTAGTGGATTCATTTTGATGATCATGAGATGGATGAAACTAGAAGGCACAACCTTCTGTACCCTATTTTTACTTTCTGTTATTTACAATAAATAAAGCAAAACTAGTATTATCTGTCTGTTTTCTAAATTATCCGTGCATAAAAAATATCCCGAAAATAAAAGTGCTCCAAATGCTCTGCAAATTTAGTATGTTTTTTATGGAATGTTTGAGGATTTTAGGCACTGAAAACACTGCAGGGGCAAGCACCTGGCCATGAGGGTGGAGGGTGCGCCCACACCCCCTGGGCGCCCCCCCCATCTCGTGGGCCCACGGTGACCCCCCCTCCACTTATTCCTGCACCCACACACTCCATCTTCTTCCCAAAAAAAATCCCCATCCAGCTCAAGCACGAGTTCTAGCTTATTTTGCTACGATTTTCGATCTCCTTGCTCAAAGCTCCATTTACAAAACTGCTTTGGGAGATTGTTGCTTGGTATGTGACTCCTCCATTGGTCCAATTAGTTTTTGTTCTAGTGCTTTATTCATTGCAATTTTTTGTTGCATAGGTGACCATGTTCTTGAGCTTGCATGTCAAATTTATGAGGTCCCAAGTAATTCTAATGTGTGATATAGGCTCTAGGCACTTGTAGGAGTAGTTGCTACCAATCTTGTTTAGATTTATTCACTTTTATTTTGATGTACTAAAAATTTCAGAAATTTTTCAGAAAAAGAAATATGTCTAGGATAGTGTACCAAGGTGGTTCCTTAATAAAGAAAGGACCCAGGCATGCTATGCGTGAGCAAGACGATGAACCACCGAGGGACGCAGAAGTGCGAGCTTGTTAGTGGCCATCAGGCGATTTTATTGTCAATGCAGGCATTAAGGATGAATTTGACACATATGTGCGTAATGCCGATCTTGAGGACTTCTTACAAGTTAAGTGTCCTCAGTACTACCAATTGACTGATTCATTTGTGAGAAGGTTTAAATATAAATCTTCACGTAATTCTCAGAGTGTCCTATTTGATATTTATGACAAATCTTATACCACGGACTTAGAGGATTTTACAACTGCTTGCAAACTCCCGCAGTGGGGCAACGTTAATGATCCCTACAAATCTGAATATAAAGACTTTCTTGCTAGTATTACTGTGGGAGAATCTAGGGATATAGCACAAGCTACCATAGGGAGCATTAATTTTCCTGCTATACATTGTTTTGCTCTCTTCATTGGTAGATGCATTAAAACGGTACAGATGAAGCATGTCACATGTGTGTCCCTGATCTATGTGTCCTCAAGAGTGCTGTGTTAGGTAATAAAGATTACAACTTGGGGGCAATAGTTGCACGTAGGTTGCATAATAATGGTATGTCTAGAGATTTATTTGGAGGGATTTATGCGACCCCTGTAGCTAATTATCTTGGTATAGCCCCACGAGAGGGGGATATGGAATTGCCTCCTGCTTATTTAGATTATGACGCGATGGTCAAACATCATTTTCTTGTGAGGAACGAACAATTCGTTCAACATCGACTAATCTTTGACAGATGTAGCTCTGTCCATGTTACTCTCCCTGCTCCTTTCCTTTTTGATTACCAGGCAAAACGAAGGTATGTTGTTACCAGGGAGGAGGCAGCTGAACACGAGGGGAGAGCAGAGGCGGCTCGCCAACATGCCACAGCTCAGGATGCATTTGCTGCTGCATCTCAGTACGACCCCAGTTATAACTACGGATATCAGCCAAGCTATCCTTGGCATTAAACCAACTTAGGCCAAAAGCCTAAGCTTGGGGGAGTACGTATTTCTCACCGACTTTACATTCATGTTCACACACTATTCTAGTCGTCGGTGCTCATACTCTTTCATTGTATTATCCATGCTAGTTTAATTTCTTTTTCTAGCTTTCTTCTTGTGTGTTTGATAAACCTTACGAAAAAACCAAAAAAATTTAGTCAGTTTAATTTCCATGCTTGTAGTAGAAATTAAAATGAAAACCCAAAAAGATTTCTCGTTCTTCTTCTTGCTTATTGGGAGCTTTCCCGTGTAAATAGTTTTATTTCTTTTCTTTCCTTTGGGGGTCGAGGGTAGAAGACCATATTGAAAATGTTTAGTGGCTCTCATATGCATGATTGTTTATTTAACTTAGAGCCCATATTACTTTGTCTTCTCTTGTGAGTTGAATACTTGCAGATTCCATCTTAGTCCAATGCACGTGCACTATTATTATTATACACATCGTTCGGTTGTGCAAGTGAAAGGCAATAATGACGATATATGATGGACTGATTGAGATGAGAAAAGCTGGTATGAAATCGACCTCTCTTGTTTTTGTAAATATGATAAATTCATCATTCCTGATTCAGCCTATTATGAAGTAAACATATTTGCAATGACATTTAGAAATTATAGGTGCCTGTGCCATGCTTGATTAGCTATGAGTTATAATGGTTTACCTTGCGTGCCAACATGCTATTAAAATGATTGTGATGTGGTATGATGGGATGGTATCCTCCTTTGAATGAATTGAGTGACTCGACTTGGCACATGTTCACGCATGTAGTTGAAACAAATCAACATAGCCTTCACGATATTTATGTTCATGGTAGATTTATATCCTACTCATGCTTGTACTCGGTGTAAATTAACTTCCATGCATATTCATGACTGTTATCACTCTCTTAGTTGGTCGCTTCCTAGTCTTTTGCTAGCCTTCACCTGTACTAAGCGTGAATATTGCTTGTCCATCCAAACTCCTTAAACCCCAAAGTTGTTCCATATGAGTCCACCATACCTTCCTATATGCGGTATCCACCTGCCGTTCCAAGTAAATTTGTATGTGCCAAACTCCAAACCTTCATATGAAATTTTGTTTTGTATGCTCGAGCAGCTCATGTTTCAACCTAGGGCTGCCTGTATCTTCCATGCTAAGTGTGTTATGCTCAAGAGGAGTGGACTCCGCTCCTCATTCACGAGAAAGGGCCGGTAACCGGGATGCCCAGTCCCATGATCCAATAGATCAAAGCAAATCAAAATTATTAAAAAAAACTCTCCCAGGACTATTGTTAGTTGGAGGCACTCTTTGTTTCGAGTAAGCAACGGATTGATGCTTGTTGGTGGTGGGGGAGTATAAACTTTTACCATTCTGTTTGGGAACCGCCTATAATGCATGTAGTATGGAAGTTATCGCCATCTCATAGTTGTTGCGTTGACAGTGAAAGTATGCCTCTCAAAATGTTATTCATCTCTATTTTAAAATCGATCTCTAGCACCTCTACAAATCCTTGCTTCCCTCTGCGAAGGGCCTATTTATTTACTTTTATGTTGAGTCATCATCCTTCTTATTAAAAAGCACCCGCTGCAGAGCACACTGTCATTTGTGTTCATTACTATTAGTTTATATTGGGTATGACTTGACTGGATCTCTTTTATCATGAATTACAATGTCTAGTCAGTCCTTGATCTTTAAAGGTGCTCTCCATTTATGTTTTGCGGTCTCAGAAAGGGCTAGCGAGATACCATCTTGTTATATCATATTATGATTGTTTTGAGAAAGTGTTGTCATCCGAGTTTTATTATTATCGCTCGCTAGTTGATTATGCCATTGATAGGAGTAAACATGAGACCTAAGTGTTATTGTGAGAATGGTTAGTTCATAATCCTTGCTGAAAACTTGAATGCTGGCTTTACATATTTACAACAACAAGAGCAAATAGAGTTTGTAAAAAAAATCTTTATCACTTTCAATTTATTAACTGAATTGCTTGAGGACAAGCAAAGTTTTAAGCTTGGGGGAGTTGATATGTCTCCAACGTATCTATTTTTCCAAACACTTTTGCCCTTGTTTGGACTCTTACTTGCATGATTTGAATGAAACTAACCCGAACTGACGCTGTTTTCAGCAGAACCGCCATGGTGTTTTTTATTGTGCAGAAAACAAAAGTTCTCGGAATGACCTGAAAATCCACGGAGATAACTGTTGGAAAATATAAAAATACTAGCGAAAGAATCAAGGCCAGGGGGACCACACCCTGTCCACGAGGGTGGGGGGCACGCCCTCCCCCCTGGGCGCGCCCCCCTGTCTCGTGGGCCCCCTGATGCTCCACCGACCTCAACTCCAACTCCATATATTCCGTTTCGCGGAGGAAAAAATCAGAGAGAAAGTTTCATCGCGTTTTACGATACGGAGCCGCCGCCAAGCCCTAATCTCTCTCGGGAGGGCTGATCTGGAGTCCGTTCGGGGCTCGAGAGAGGGGGATTCGTCGCCTCATCATCATCAACCACCCTCCATCACCAATTTCATGATGCTCACCACCGCGTGTGAGTAATTCCATCATAGGCTTGCTGGACGGTGATAGGTTGGATGAGATTTACCATGTAATCAAGTTAGTTTTGTTAGGGTTTGATGCCTAGTATCCACTATGTTCTCAGATTGATGTTGCTATGACTTTGCTATGCTTAATGCTTGTCACTAGGGCCCGAGTGCCATGATTTCAGATGTGAACCTATTATGTTTTCATGAATATATGTGAGTTCTTGATCCTATCTTGCAAGTCTATAGTCACCTATTATGTGTTATGATCAGACAACCCCGAAGTGACAATAATCGGGATACTTCTCGGTGATGACCATAGTTTGAGGAGTTCATGTATTCACTATGTGCTAATGCTTTGTTCCGGTTCTCTATTACAAGGAGGCCTTAATATCCCTTAGTTTCCACTAGGACCCCGCTGCCACGGGAGGGTAGGTCAAAAGATGTCATTTAAGTTCTTTTCCATAAGCACGTATGACTATATTCGAAATACATGCCTACATTACATTGATGAACTGGAGCTAGTTCTGTGTCTCCCTATGTTATAGCTATTACATGAGGAATCACATCCGACATAATTATCCATCACTGATCCAATGCCTATGAGCTTTTCACATATTGTGCTTCGCTTATTTACTTTTCCGTTGCTACTATTAGAACTACTACAAAACTATTATCTTTACTTTTGCCACTGTTACCATTACTTCATACTACTTTGCTACTAAACACTCTGCTGCAGATACTAAGTTATCCAGGTGTGGTTGAATTCACAACTCAACTGCTAATACTTAAGAATATTCTTTGGCTCCCCTTGTGTCTAGTCAATAAATTTGGGTTGAATAGTCTAGCCTCGAAAGCTGTTGAGATCCCCTACACTTGTGGGTTATCAGACGCCTACCGGGTCGGCGCCTTCAACCGTCTCCTGGGCAAGTACGGGAGCTCAAGGAGCAGCTCGGCGCCAAGGAGGAGGAGCTTCGCGTCACCGCAGGTATCTTTGTGCTCTTTCTAGTGGGGGCGCGCTAGCGCACCCACTGGGTGTAGCCCCCGAGATTCGGGCCAACTGTGTAACAGTTGGGCCAAATCTTAAGTCTTGCTTTCTCATTCGCTGAATCCTTCTTTTTCATAGCCGAGGTGCTGTCATGGCGGACTTGTCTGCTCCAGGCTGGTCATCACTATGACCGGCTCATTGTCGACACCGACCGTCTTGGCGTCGAGGCGGCACAGGTGAGGTCGGAGGCGGCCGCGGCCCGGCGGTCTCTCGAGGAGGCCAACCAGCTGCATGAGCAGCTGGCAGATCACAAGAGCTGCCTCGAAGCTAAGGTGGAGCTTCTTAAGGCGGAAGCCGCCAAGGCGGTGGAGGCGCAGCAGGCCCTGGTCGAGGCAGACCAGCAGCGCGGCCAGCTGGCCGACGACAAGGGCTGGCTCTAGGCCGAGGTCGATTGCTTGCGGGGAGTAGGTTACCACGGCTGAGGGGGCCCGTCAGGACGATGCCCGTCATCGCGAGACGGCCGAGAAGGCGGTCAACGACAAGGACGCCGAGCTGAAGGCAGCCCTTGCCAAGGCGGCCAATTTGGAGAGGGCGCTCCAGGAGCGCAACGACGCCATTGAACGGAGCGGCGTGGTATGTTGTTCGAAGCACAGCACCTAGAAGAGTCCTTCTCAAGTAAGTGCTTTTCTTGTATTTTGCCGGGTCGGGATTCGGCCTTTCGTACTTGTTGTCCTTCTTCTGATACACTTCGCCTTTTGTGGCAGGAGCCTTCCCAGAGACGCAACGTCTGGCGGAGGAAGCCGTCCGCTTTCAGCGCGACCCGACCGGAGTCGTTGGATCCGGAACAGACCCGCGGGTGGCGTGGACCTTCCCGGAAATCATCGCCGCCACTGAGGCCCACCTGCGGGTTTTGGGGACGCAGATGGTGATGAGGACATCAATACAATTGTTACACCCACAGCCCCTGCTGCTATACATACTGGACCAATTACTAGAGCCCGTGCACGCCAACTAAATTACCAGGTACTTTCGTTTCTTGGTAATGATTCTAATGTTCATGAGAATATGATGCTGCCTAAATTGGATACATTTGTTTTGCTTACAAATGAAGGGCCTAGCTTGGAGAAGGATGAACATTGGAGCAAGAACAAGCATGGAGATGATGGCATGCGCAAGGGGAATAAGAATGGAGTTACAAGTGATGATTTCAGGACTTTGAAGCCACCATAATGGGTGCATGAAGCCTTGGACGAAATATACAAGATGCCACTTCATAAATTTTGTCCCAAGGCTATTTTAGGTGCTGCGTCACCTTATTATTGGGCCAGGCCCATGTAATTTCGAAATACATAAGTATAGGCTATTTTTAGAGTCCGTATGTGTGGGGAAACAAGAGATAGGGTTGATTTCGGACCCCTCCACCAAGGGCCACGAAATTCCCCCCTCTTCCTCCATATATACAGCCCTTAGGGCATCCTTTAGACTTTGGGTTTTGTTTAGATTAAAAGTTCGCCATAGCTGCAACTTCGCGTACTTCGTTTGTGTTCAACGACCAGACAAAGGCGTCACAGAACCCCACCTTGATCAATAAAGCTTTCATCTTATATTCGCAATATCCAGATTGCAATCTTAGTTTCTTGCTTGTTCTTCGTTTGCTCGCAGGAAACAGACCCTCGTGGTCAGGTTGATCGTGCTCCGGCGTGGTCAATAACCTCTCGGAGTTGGTTTAGCGATTGCTAAGGCGCGACGTCCTCGCACGTTCGTAGTCGGATCGTCAAAGTCGACTTCCACCAAAGCGAAATCCACCATCTCATCGAAAGACGGGACACCTTTGCTTCTATCAAGTGGTATCAGATTTCCATGTTGCTCGGTGAGATTTTACAGTTTTTCGTAGTTTAGATCGAGTCTGTTCTTCATACCTATAGTCCACGAAAAAGCCACAAAAAAAATTAGGGTTAGTTCATCATATCCGAACCAATCTGAGCCTTGCATAATCTTTTTAGGGTTTTGCTTTGTTGAATTTGCGGTTGCATCGTCGTGTCTAGTTGCTGGTCTTAGAGTCTAGTCTTTTAGAGTTTCGAGTTCTGGTCATAAGTTGTCACGCCGCCGCCGCACCATCATCATCGCCCCTGCCATCTACCACCACCGCACCGAATCCGTATCCATATACCACCACCAATCCGTGTCCATATACCACCACCGATCCATATCCATATACTACCACCGCTACCACCACCGCTACCATATACCACCACCATATATCCACCACCAATCCGAGTTCTTTGCTTATTAGGTTTGTTTTCGGGATCCATCTAGATTCCGATTCGTGTTTCCTTGCCGGAGTAGGTTTCGGAAAAAAAAAAAGAGTCGGGTAGCCACGCTCCGTTTAGGCCCAAAATTTTTCGAAAACGCATTTTTCGAAAAAATTTCTGGCTATCCTATTTTTAGGTGTTTCTGAGTGTTTTGAGACAGGTGCCATTATAGGAAGTTTTTTTTGACCCGTTTCCAGTTTTTGGGTCCGGGCAGTCGAAAAAAAAAAATTGGTCGAAAAATTTCGTGCCCATCCTGTCAGTTTGAGCTAGGAAGAGTTTTGAGACACTCGCCATTATAGTGATTTTTCGCAAAAAAAAAAAAGCAGCGCAAAAAAAAGAGCGCAAAAAAAAAAGAGCGAAAAAGAAAATTCAGAGTGTGCTTTTCCCTTGTTTACGTGCCGCGCCGTGATTTTGTTGGTGTTCTAGGCTCGCGTCTCTAGCACAGTCTAGCCTAGGACCAGCACAGTACCGTCGTTGAGCGTTTATTCAACTTTGCATCTCTGAATTGATTATTGCTGACCCTTTTTGCTACCATAGTATAAGCCTTCCCAGCTCCACATACATCTACGTCGTGCGTTTGACTCTCCCTGGTCATCGCTCTATCCAAGCTTTGAGAGTTTTTGACTACAACGGTTGCCGATCACCGCCTGCTGCTGGGTAAGAACTGGTAAGAATTTGAGATTTGCTTGACGGATTTGTGACACCCACCACCACCACTTGTTCGTAGTCTGTAGGATCATATTCTTGTGTGTTTCTATTGCTGCTAACCATGCCAGGATCACAAGCCGACGAGATTGACTGGGAGAATTTATCGAACAAGGAGCTTCATGATAAGTTTCAGCAAATGATGACTGAACAGGTGCAAGATGTGCTGAACAATTTTGAAGAGGCCATGGAGAAGATCACTGGCCTTGAGAAGACGTTCGAAACAAAGCTCGATAACAAGTTTAATGAATTGCTCGCGCGTCTTCCACCACCACCACCCGCTGCACCTAACGCACCTCTCCAACAACAACAACAACGACTACCTCCACGTCGCGAAGCAGACCTCCGCCGAGCAAGCCGTGTTCCTCTTGCGTTTGGCCAAACTGTTGGTGCTGCTGTTGATACTTCTGTGGCTCCTGCTGCTGATGCGGAGGAGGATGATTATGTGGGAGATTATGAGGATGAGGTTGATCAAAATCAACACTACGTGACGCCACCTGTACCGCCACCAGCAGGTCAACCTCAGGTATATATTCGTAATGGTAGGCCTGCACCACCACCTCAGGTACGAGATGATGTCCATATTCCTAAACTGAAATTGAATATTCCACCATTTGAGGGTAAATATGTTCCTGATATATATCTTACTTGGGAGTTAGAAACTGAACAACGATTTACATGTTTACAATATCCTGAGGAGAGACGAGTTGCTGCTGCTGTTTGTGCTTTCACTAGTTTTGCATGTTTATGGTGGTCTGAACATTGTAGATTATATCCTATTCCAACTACTTGGGCTGCTTTGAAAACTGCTATGCGTACGCGTTGGGTTCCACCATATTATCAACGTGAATTGCTTCAAAAATTGCAGCGTTTAAGACAAGGGAAAAATTCTGTACAAGAATATTATCAGGAATTACAAACTGGCATGATTAGATGTGGTATTGTTGAGGAGAATGAAGCTATGCTTGCACGTTTTCTGGGTGGATTAAATAGAGAGATTCAGACCATTCTAGACTATAAGGAGTATACTAATATCACTCGTTTATTCCATCTTGCTTGTAAAGCTGAACGTGAAGTGCAGGATCGACAAGCATTGGGGCGAACTAACTTTTCTGCAGGCCGACCTTCATCATGGACACCACGTGCATCTTCTACTTCAACTGCACCAGCACCTCCATCCGGTGCCACCTCCAGCCGTGATACAAGAAAACAGGCACAACCACCATTATCTGCCAAGAGCGCACCTGCGGGGCCTGCACAGCGTTCTTCTTCTTCCATGGAATCAACAGGGCACACAAGTGATATTATTTGTCGTCGTTGTAAGGGAGGAGGTCATTATGCGAGAGAATGCAAATCTCCGCGTGTGATGATTGCTACCGGGGATGGTGGATATGAGTCCGCTAGTGACTATGATGAGGAGACTTTGGCTCTTATTACACGTGAAGAACATGGTGGAGATGATTCTGATCATGAGACGCAATACATGGCTCCTGAAGACGCTGACAGGTATGAATGTTTAGTTGCTCAACGTGTTTTGAGTGTGCAGGTCACACAAGCTGAGCAAAATCAGAGGCACAATTTGTACCATACCAAGGGAGTTGTGAAGGAACGTTCTGTGCGCGTCATCATAGACGGAGGGAGCTGCAACAACTTGGCTAGCATGGAGATGGTGGAGAAGCTTTCTCTCACCACAAGACCACATCCACATCCTTACTACATCCAATGGTTCAACAACAGCGGCAAGGTTAAGGTAACACGTACTGTTCGTGTGCATTTTAGTATCTCTACATATGCTGATTATGTTGATTGTGATGTGGTACCTATGCAAGCATGTTCCTTATTACTTGGTAGACCATGGCAATTTGATAAAAATTCTGTACACCATGGTAGAAACAATCACTATACTCTTGTTCGTAAGGATAAAAATATTACTTTGCTTCCTATGACTCCTGATTCCATTTTGAAAGATGATATTAATAGAGCTAATAAAGCAAAACAGGAGAAGAATAAGAGTGAAAATCAGATTGTGGCAAAAGAATTTGAGCAACAAATGAAGCCTAATAATAAACCATCTAGTGTTGCTTCTGAAATTAAATTGAAAAGTGCATGTTTATTTGCCACCAAATCTGATATTGATGAGCTAGATTTCAGCAAATCTGTTTGCTATGCTTTTGTGTGCAAAGAGGCATTATTTTCATTCGAGGACGTGCCTTCCTCTTTGCCTCCTGCTGTCACTAACATTTTGCAGGAGTTCGCTGACGTCTTTCCACAAGACGTGCCACCGGGATTACCGCCTATTCGAGGGATTGAGCATCAAATTGACTTAATTCCCGGTGCTTCACTGCCAAACCGTGCACCATACCGTACCAATCCAGAGGAGACGAAGGAGATTATGCGTCAAGTACAAGAGCTGCTCGACAAAGGTTATATACGCGAATCCCTTAGTCCTTGTGCTGTTCCTATTATTCTAGTGCCGAAAAAGGATGGTACATCACGTATGTGTATTGATTGTAGAGGCATTAATAATATTACTATTCGTTATCGTCATCCTATTCCTAGGCTAGATGATATGCTTGATGAATTGAGTGGCTCTACAATATTCTCCAAAGTTGATTTGCGTAGTGGCTACCATCAAATTCGTATGAAATTGGGAGATGAATGGAAAACAGCATTTAAAACTAAGTTTGGATTATATGAGTGGTTAGTCATGCCTTTTGGGTTAACTAATGCACCTAGTACTTTCATGAGATTAATGAACGAAGTTTTACGTGCTTTCATTGGACGATTTGTGGTAGTTTACTTTGATGACATATTGATTTATAGCAGATCTTTGGAAGAACATTTGGAACATTTACGTGCTGTTTTTATTGCTCTACGTGATGCACGTTTGTTTGGTAACCTTGGGAAGTGCACCTTTTGCACCGACCGAGTATCTTTTCTTGGCTATGTTGTTACTCCACAGGGAATTGAAGTTGATAAAGCCAAGATTGAAGCTATTGAGAGTTGGCCGCAGCCCAAAACGGTCACACAAGTGAGGAGTTTTCTTGGCCTCGCTGGATTCTATGGGCGTTTTGTGAGAGATTTCAGCACCATTGCTGCACCTCTCAATGAGCTTACAAAGAAAGATGTGCCTTTTCTTTGGGGTACCGCACAGGAAGAAGCCTTCACGGTATTGAAAGATAAGTTGACACATGCTCCTTTACTCCAACTTCCTGATTTTAATAAGACTTTGAGCTTGAATGTGATGCTAGTGGAATTGGATTAGGAGGTGTGTTATTACAAGATGGCAAACCTGTTGCATACTTTTCTGAAAAATTGAGTGGGCCTAGTCTGAATTATTCTACTTATAATAAAGAATTATATGCTCTTGTTCGGACTTTAGAAACATGGCAACATTATTTATGGCCCAAAGAATTTGTTATACATTCTGATCATGAATCTTTGAAACATATTAAAAGTCAAGATAAACTGAATCGTAGACATGCTAAATGGGTTGAATTCATTGAGACTTTCCCTTATGTCATTAAACACAAGAAGGGAAAAGAAAATGTTATTGCTGATGCATTGTCTCGTCGCTATACTATGCTTTCACAACTTGACTTCAAAATATTTGGTTTGGAGACCATCAAAGATCAATATGTGCATGATGCTGATTTTAAAGATGTAATGCAGAATTGTAAAGAAGGAAGAATGTGGAACAAGTTTGTTGTTAACGATGGATTTGTGTTTCGTGCTAACAAGCTATGCATTCCAGCTAGCTCCGTTCGTCTTTTGTTGTTGCAGGAGGCGCATGGAGGAGGATTAATGGGACACTTTGGCGTGAAGAAGACGGAGGACGTACTTGCTACACATTTCTTTTGGCCAAAGATGAGACGGGATGTTGAGCGTTTTATTGCTCGCTGCACTACATGTCAAAAAGCTAAGTCACGACTCAATCCTCATGGTTTATATATGCCTTAGCTTTTTGAAAGTTAGTTCGCCGCAATGCTTGTCGATCCTGCACTTCACGTTCAGCTTTACAAGCAAGATGGAATAAACGAGTGATATTAGTATACTCCTTATAGTCTAGAATGGTCTGAATCTCTCTATTTAATCCACCCAGAAAACGTGCAAGCATAGCTTCATTCTCCTCAACAATACCACATCTAATCATGCCAGTTTGTAATTCCTGATAATATTCTTCTACAGAATTTTTTCCTTGTCTTAAACGCTGCAATTTTTGAAGCAATTCACGTTGATAATATGGTGGAACCCAACGCGTACGCATAGCAGTTTTCAAAGCAGCCCAAGTAGTTGGAATAGGATATAATCTACAATGTTCAGACCACCATACACATGCAAAACTAGTGAAAGCACAAACAGCAGCAGCAACTCGTCTCTCCTCAGGATATTGTAAACATGTAAATCGTTGTTCAGTTTCTAACTCCCAAGTAAGATATATATCAGGAACATATCTACCCTCAAATGGTGGAATATTCAATTTTAGTTTAGGAATATGGACATCATCTCGTACCTGAGGTGGTGGTGCAGGCCTACCATTACGAATATATACCTGAGGTCGACCTGCTGGTGGTGGTACAGGTGGCTGCACGTAGTGTTGATTTTGATCAACCTCATCCTCATAATCTCCCTCATAATCATCCTCCTCCACATCAGCAGCAGGAGCCACAGAAGTATCAACAGCAGCACCAACAGTTTGGCCAAACGCAAGAGGAACACGGCTTGCTCGGCGGAGGTCTGCTTCGCGACGTGGAGGTAGTCGTTGTTGTTGTTGTTGGAGAGGTGCGTTTGGTGCAGCGGGTGGTGGTGGTGGAAGACGCGCGAGCAATTCATTAAACTTGTTATCGAGCTTTGTTTCGAACGTCTTCTCAAGGCCAGTGATCTTCTCCATGGCCTCTTCAAAATTGTTCAGCACATCTTGCACCTGTTCAGTCATCATTTGCTGAAACTTATCATGAAGCTCCTTGTTCGATAAATTCTCCCAGTCAATCTCGTCGGCTTGTGATCCTGGCATGGTTAGCAGCAATAGAAACACACAAGAATATGATCCTACAGACTACGAACAAGTGGTGGTGGTGGGTGTCACAAATCCGTCAAGCAAATCTCAAATTCTTACCAGTTCTTACCCAGCAGCAGGCGGTGATCGGCAACCGTTGTAGTCAAAAACTCTCAAAGCTTGGATAGAGCGATTACCAGGGAGAGTCAAACGCACGACGTAGATGTATGTGGAGCTGGGAAGGCTTATAATATGGTAGCAAAAAGGGTCAGCAATAATCAATTCAGAGATGCAAAGTTGAATAAACGCTCAACGACGGTACTGTGCTGGTCCTAGTGATGAGGACATCAATACAATTGTTACACCCACAGCCCCTACTGCTATACATACTGGACCAATTACTAGAGCTCGTGCACGCCAACTAAATTACCAGGTACTTTCGTTTCTTGGTAATGATTCTAATGTTCATGAGAATATGATGCTGCCTAAATTGGATACATTTGTTTTGCTTACAAATGAAGGGCCTAGCTTGGAGAAGGATGAACATTGGAGCAAGAACAAGCATGGAGATGATGGCATGCGCAAGGGGAACAAGAACGGAGTTACAAGTGATGATTTCAGGACTTTGAAGCCACCATAATGGGTGCATGAAGCCTTGGACGAAATATACAAGATGCCACTTCATAAATTTCGTCCCGAGGCTATTTTAGGTGCTGCGTCACCTTATTATTGGGCCAGGCCCATGTAATTTCGAAATACATAAGTATAGGCTATTTTTAGAGTCCGTATGTGTGGGGAAACAAGAGATAGGGTTGATTTCGGACCCCACCACCAAGGGCCACGAAATTCCCCCCCTCTTCCTCCATATATACAGCCCTTAGGGCATCGTTTAGACTTTGGGTTTTGTTTAGATTAAAAGTTCGCCATAGCTGCAACTTCGCGTACTTCGTTTGTGTTCAACGACCAGACAAAGGCGTCACAGAACCCCACCTTGATCAATAAAGCTTTCATCTTATATTCGCAATATCCAGATTGCAATCTTAGTTTCTTGCTTGTTCTTCGTTTGCTCGCAGGAAACAGACCCTCGTGGTCAGGTTGATCGTGCTCCGGCGTGGTCAATAACCTCTCGGAGTTGGTTTAGCGATTGCTAAGGCGCGACGTCCTCGCACGTTCGTAGTCGGATCGTCAAAGTCGACTTCCACCAAAGCGAAATCCACCATCTCATCGAAAGACGGGACACCTTTGCTTCTATCAGATGGGGCAGCTGTACCAGGCCGGCACCGCGATGACGGCGGCCCTTTGGCCAGACTCCATCGAGCCGAGCAGCTTCACGTGCTTGGCGCGTTGGTTGGAGATGGGGCCGGACCGGCTTCACGAGTGGCATGTCTCCGCCGCTCGTGCCGACGCTGAGATGGCGCTTTGATTCGCTCTGTGTTGGCATCCGGGCCTGTAGCTAGACGCGCTGATGGGCCAGCGGGCCGGCCCGGAGCAGCTCTTGCAGGAGCAAGCCGACGGGATTGCCTCCCGGGCCAGCTACATTGCTAAGTTTGCCTTCCACAACGCGTTCCACCTGGAGCGGACGGAAGACGGCAGGGTCGTGGATGGTGACGACTACAGCTTGCTTCTCCATGATCCGGAGGGGAGTTCTGAGGAGACGGGCATCTACCGCGATGGGGGTGCCGAGGAGGACACCGGTGCCTCGCCAGACCCGGAGGCGGCCAGGGGAGAGCCGTCGACGTCACGACGCGGCGCAGGAGATGCCTGAGACATTCTTAGTAGAATTTGTTCAGTAGCAGGTCCACCCACCCACTGGGGGTTTAGAGTGTAATGAACTCGGGCCACGGGCCTTTTAAATATTTGTGTGTAAATGTCGTGAGTTTTTTGCTTTTGCCTTCCATTTTTTGGACCGATTTCTTGCGCTTTTCCTTTCTCAAACCACCCCCCGGGGAGTCAGACGGCTGAGGCTCAGGTCCGTGACAAGGAGTTCGGTTCTTCGAGAGGAGCGCGCAGGACTTGGGCCCTTCAAAACGTTGAGCACGAGCGAATCACCCACTGGGCGGGCTGGCGGCAATCCGGCGAAGCCGGTTGGCGAGCAGCCAGTTGTGCGGCTGTTTATTTTCTGAGCGGCGGGCCGGGTTGATCGACCCGGCAGCCTTTGACTTAGTGTATGAAGCGTAAAGGAGCTCTAGCCCGTTGTGCTTGCCAGCCGACAGCCGAAGCTGGATCTGTGGCTTTAGGGCGAAGTGGGGGACCGCGGCATCCGAACTATATCAGGAATGACCAAGTAAGGCGGCGGGGTGGCGATCGAGCCGGCCAGCCCCTGAGCCCCTGGGTCGAGCGGGTCGGACCGGTGGCCGGGTTCAGTGGCATAGTGATGCAAGAAAGTAGGGACATAGTAAATTGGTCGACAAAAGGCAGCCCCCGAGTCTCGTTCGGGAACCCCATAGTTTCATGCGTTTACAAAAGGCGACGATACATACTATCGTGCGGCTAACTGTAAAACGGGCGGAGGAGTTCCGCGTTCCATGGCCGGGTCGTTTCTTCGCCATCGGTGTCTTTCTTGCGCTTCTTTGACTTGCGTGCATCGATGAGGTAGGAGGCATTACGATCGCACAAGGCCCTGCTCACGATGAATGGGCCCTCCCATGGAGGGGATAACTTGTGCTGGCCTGCTTACTCTTGGACGAGTCAGAGGACGAGGTCGCCCTCGCGGAATGCGAGGGGCTTGATCTTCTTGCTATGGTAGTGCCTCAGGCCATGCTGGTAGATAGCCGAACGACTGAGCGCCAGGAGGCGTGCTTCTTTGAGCAGGTCGACGCCATCTTCGCGGGCTTCTCTGGCTTCGGCTTCGGTGTACATCGCGACGCGCGGCGAGTCGAACTCGACGTCGGTCGGGATGACGGCTTTGGCTCCATAGACGAGGAAGAACGGGGTGAACCCGATCGACCGATTCGACGTGGTGCGGAGACTCCACAGAACAGCCGGCAACTTGTCAAGCCAGCTGCCGGGTGAGCGGATGAGTGGCTCGACGAGTCGTGGCTTGACGCCAGACAGGATGAGTCCGTTGGCCCGCTCAACCTACCCGTTGGACTGCGGATGTGCAATGGAGGCCAGGTCGAGGCGGATGCTAGAGACGGAGCAGTATTGCTCGAGCGCGCCCTTGGCGAAGTTGGTGTCGTTGTCCGTGATGATGCTGTTCGGCATGCCGTAGCGTACCGCTTTGTCCTTGATGAACCGAACGGTTGTTGTCCCATCTAGTTTCTTGATTGGCCGTGCCTCGATCCACTTGGCGAACTTGTCCACTGCCACCAGCAGGTGCGTCATGCCACCTCGAGCGGTTTTGAAGGGTCCCACCATGTCGAGTCCCCAGACCGCCAAGGGCCAGGCGATCGGAATGGTGCGGAGTGCTGATGCCGGCTGGTGGCTGCATTTGCAGAAGCGTTGGCACCCCTCACACTTGAGAACGAGCGACTCGGCATCTTGGAGGGCCGTGGGCGAGTAGAAACCGTCGCGGAACTCCTTGGCCACCAGGGATCGCGACATGGCATGGTGCCCGCACTCGCCCTGCATTATGTCGAGGAGGATGTCGATGCCCTGTTCCTGCTCAACGCAACACTCGAACACGCCGATGGAGCTGCGCTTGATGAGCTCGTTGTTGATGATGTCGTAGGCGGACGCCCGACGCTGCAGTTGCCAGGCTTCGGTCTCGTCCATGGGCAGAACCCCGTTCTCCAGGGATTCTGATATTGGGAGGGCCCAAGACGGAGCCGTAACCATGGCGAAGACGGCCACCAGGGTGGGTTCCGAGTCGGCAGCCCCCGAGCCGGGTTGAGCAGCCCGTGGGTCGGGGATGGCGACGGCTCGGTCCGGGGCGATGGTGGCCGGGTGATAGAGGCGGGGTGTCCCGATCTTTCGATGAGATGATAACTATCGATTTGGTGGAGATGACTTTGACGATCCGACTACAAACGTGCAACGACGTTGTGCCTTAGCAATCGCTAAACCAACTCCGAGAGGTTATTGACCACGCCGGAGCACGATCAACCTGACCACGAAGGTCTATTCCTGCAAGCAATCGAAGAACAAGCAAGAATATGATAAAAGCAATCTGAATATCGCGAATATGTATGAAGTATTGATAATGGTGGGGATCCGAAAAGTGGTCTTGGTCTGGTCGTTGGACACAAACGAAGCACACGAAGTTGCAATGGCTAACTTTTAACTAAACAAATCCCAAGGAAAAGCTACTAGATGGATCTACTTATATAGGAGCAAGGGATGGCGGCCAAGGAGGTGGGAGGACGTCCCAAGGCAGCCTAAAACTAAATCTAGGTCGTACAAGGCCAATGGGCCCAAGTGGAGGTGATGTAACACCTTTGGACTTGTAGTTTGACTCGGATTCTGCTGCAGCATCAGATTGTTTCGTCCACAACTCAACGCTCCGGACGAATTTGAAGGTGATTCCAATTGGGTTGGAAAGTGCACGAAATCTAGTTTGCAACAAAAAAAGAATCACCCAATTCGGAGTCCGTATGAAAAACTTGTGTGCGTTTTGAGTCAGGTGTGTCTGTGCAGTCCGAATCTGAATCCAGAACGTGAGAGACTTGGACTCTATCTTCTCTTGGGCCAAAAGTGACGTGAGAGAACTTTTTGGACAGCAAATAAACATCTCTTTCTTCCTTATCTTCATATGTGGATTGTACAAATGTCCCATACACCTGACAAATATGCATATATGCAATATTTTTTGTCATATCCAAGGTAGTCATGTCCTCATCATCCTCCCCTTCTTGAAAATAAAGCCGTCCTCGGCGTTGCTTAATCTGAAATGTGGCTAACAAAAGAGACAAGGTGTACATGTTGTATATGTATATGTCATCCATTTTTACTTCCCTTGATTTTTGCATATATGACACATGAATAGATGAGTAACTTGCATAGTTCATAAAATCTAAAGCCAAAAAATTAGCACAAGAAGTAGAAGGCATGAAAATATTGCAACTCAGTTTGCACATATAAGTGAAGCTCTTATTCATTTTAAAAGATTGACAATGTTCATCATTAAACCATCCCAACATTGGTGAATAAACCTTACTTGCATCAAATTTACATGCTACAACATGCTTAAATACGCAAACATGCAATAAGTCATTCAACACAGAATCATCACCAAGATTAGAGGTCATATCAAAATGATTAAACATTGGTTCTTTTGCATCAATAGTTAATTCAATGGGTGCACTCAAAATTGTTGGTATTTCAGTTGTTTGATCACATGGCAAAGTCAAATTATCAACGTAGTCCTCTAAAATAGGTGGTGTGATCAAAGTAGTGGGTAGCTCATCAGATGGTGCATTCAAATTGACAAGGCATTCATCATTCTCATGTAGAGATGGAAGATCAGTACCTTTGTCATTACCTCTTATGATCAACTCAGATGATGTAGCCACTCTCGGGGGCGATGTGTCACATGATGGAGGTGATGTAGTCCTGACAACAACGGATGTGGTTGTCATAGTATGCTTAGTAGTTGAAGGAACAATCATATCAACTCTTGGAATGTGCACCGTGCGCTTGTTCTCCTCGTGGCCAACACGTCGTTTTATTTCCTGTTCAGCTTTGCAAGCAAGATGAAACAAATGGTCCATAGGATAACACTCTTCATGAATTAGTATCTCTTGAATATCACGGTTTAATCCTCCCCAAAATCTTGAATATCAGCTCTGATACCACTTGATAGAGGCGGGGTGTCCCGATCTTTCGATGAGATGATAACTATCGATTTGGTGGAGACGACTTTGACGATCCGACTACAAACGTGCACGACGTTGCGCCTTAGCAATCGCTAAACCAACTCCGAGAGGTTATTGACCACGCCGGAGCACAATCAACCTGACCACGAAGGTCTATTCCTGCAAGCAATCGAAGAACAAGCAAGAATATGATAAAAGCAATCTGAATATTGCGAGTATATATGAAGTATTGATAAAGGTGGGGATCCGGAAGCGGTCTTGGTCTGGTCGTTGGACACAAACGAAGTACACGAAGTTGCAATGGCTAACTTTTAACTAAACAAATCCCAAGGAAAAAGCTACTAGATGGATCTACTTATATAGGAGCAAGGGGTGGCGGCCAAGGAGGTGGGAGGACGTCCCAAGGCAGCCTAAAACTAACCCTAGGTCGTACAAGGCTCATGGGCCCAAGTGGAGGTGATGTAACACCTTTGGACTTGTAGTTTGACTCGGATTCTACTGCAGCATCAGATTGTTTCGTCCACAACTCAACGCTCCGGACGAATTTGAAGGTGATTCCAATTGGGTTGGAAAGTGCACGAAATCTAGTTTCCAACAAAAAAAGAATCACCCAATTCGGAGTCCGTATGAAAAACTTGTGTGCGTTTTGAGTCAGGTATGTCTGTGCAGTCCGAATCTGAATCCAGAACGTGAGAGACTTGGACTCTATCTTCTCTTGGGCCAAAAGTGACGTGAGAGAACTTTTTGGACAGCAAATAAACATCTCTTTCTTCCTTATCTTCATATGTGGATTGTACAAATGTCCCATACACCTGCAATTAGACAAAACACAAAAGTGTGTGAAGTATTTTTGTTCTGCATAACATAAATAGATTATTGAATAGTTTGCACTAGAAACCACCTGACAAATATGCATATATGCAATATTTTTGGTCATATCCAAGGTAGTCATGTCCTCATCATCCTCCCCTTCTTGAAAATAAAGCCGTCCTCGGCGTTGCTTAATCTGAAATGTGGCTAACAAAAGAGACAAGGTGTACATGTTGTATATGTATATGTCATCCATTTTTACTTCCCTTGATTTTTGCATATATGACACATGAATAGATGAGTAACTTGCATAGTTCATAAAATCTAAAGCTAAAAAATTAGCACAAGAAGTAGAAAGCATGAAAATATTGCAACTCAGTTTGCACATATAAGTGAAGCTCTTATTCATTTCAAAAGATTGACAATGTTCATCATTAAACCATCCCAACATTGGTAAATAAACCTTACTTGCATCAAATTTACATGCTACAACATGCTTAAATAAGCAAACATGCAATAAGTCATTCAACACAGAATCATCACCAAGATTAGATGTCATATTAAAATGATTAAACATTGGTTCTTTTGCATCAATAGTTAATTCAATGGGTGCACTCAAAATTGTTGGTATTTCAGTTGTTTGATCACATGGCAAAGTCAAATTATCAACGTAGTCCTCTAAAATAGGTGGTGTGATCAAAGTAGTGGGTAGCTCATCAGATGGTGCATTCAAATTGACAAGGCATTCATCATTCTCATGTAGAGATGGAAGATCAGTACCTTTGTCATTACCTCTTATGATCAACTCAGATGATGTAGCCACTCTCGGGGGCGATGTGTCACATGGTGGAGGTGATGTAGTCCTGACAACAACGGATGTGGTTGTCATAGTATGCCTAGTAGTTGAAGGAACAATCATATCAACTCTTGGAATGTGCACCGTGCACTTGTTCTCCTCGTGGTCAACACGTCGTTTTATTTCCTGTTCAGCTTTGCAAGCAAGATGAAACAAATGGTCCATAGGATAACACTCTTCATGAATTAGTATCTCTTGAATATCACGGTTTAATCCTCCCCAAAATCTATCCATAAAATCATCTTCACTTTCTTCTAAAGAGGAATGCAACAAGGTAGTTTGTAAATCATCATAATATTTTGTTACAGTTTCACTACCTTGTTTTAAGTGTTGCAACTTCTTAATCATGTCACGAGTATAATAAGCAGGGACGAAAGTACGTCGCATGGCAAGTTTCAAATCATCCCAAGTAGGAGGTATATAATCAGGGTGTAACCGACAATATTCACTCCACCAAACCAAAGCATAACCAGTGAAAGAACCAACCGCAACCTTAACCTTTTTATGTTCATTGAAATTATGGGAATCAAATATATTTTTTATGTCGAACTCCCATTCAATATATAAAGCAGGTTTAAAACAGCCATTAAATGGTGGTATAGATACATTAACCTGATCATGTGCATTTGGATGTTTGTGCACCTCTCGTGACGGTTGTGGTATTTGCAAAGGTGGTGGCACGTCTCCCGCGATCGACAAAGCCCATGAATTGACTCTGGATCCTGTCATGATTAGTAGAACAAGAAACAAAACCCAAAAATAATGTTCCTATAACTACTAGGATGTGGTGGTAAAACGCTCACAGTAAAGCAAATATCAATGTCTTACAAGTTCTTACCATGCAGCAGGCGGTGATCGGCAACCAGCGGTGTCAAGTAACTCCGAATATTGAGTAAAGCGATTGCCAGGGGAGCGTACGTATACACGGTGTAGAAATATGTGGAGCTGGGTTGGCTATATATGGTAGCAAAAGATTAGCAATAACCAATTCAAAGATGCAATGTTGAATAAACGCTCAACGACGGTACTGTGCTGGTCCTAGGCTAGACCGGACTAGAGACGCGAGCCTAGAACACTAATGAGGTCACGGCGTAGCACAACTAGCATCAATGAAGGATACTAAGTAGCTCTTGACAGCAAGATATAAGTGAAGATCACAACGGCAGTGAAGATAATGATGAAAAACAACTGCCAAGCAGGATATACAACAACTCTCTCTCCAACTTTCCTCTTGAAAAGTTTGAGACAATTTTCTGATAAATTCTTTCAAAGAATGCTACTAACTCAAGCTTTCCAATGCAAAAAGAATCACTCAATTCCGAGTTGATATGAGGAGTCAAAGAATTCTAAAACTGGCCTGAAAAATTGGAACAAGTTGTGTTCACGAACTTCGGAGGGCAAAAAGACCTATTTAGAAGCCGATTTTGAGGTGTCAAATATTGAACTATCTTCTGCAACTATTTAGATTCGGCTCGTCGCTATCTTCAATTTGAGTACTCACGGAGCCAAAACTGACTTCGTATGAGGAAGATACACCTGTTTTACTGAACAGTGCGCAAAACAGATTCCAATCCGAATTCAGGTACGAGATTGATTCTAGATAGATCCAATTTTTTTTCTTCTCTCTTTTTTTTCTCACGCATTTTTTTTTCTTTTTCTTCTCCCTCTTTTTCTTTTTTTTTTCCTTTTTTTCTCTTTTTTTTCTTTATCTTCTTTTGCTCCCTCTTTCCAAGACAAACTAGATAAGATGCAGATTCGATCAGGCGAAGATGTGAGTGACCTCAACTATGATTATGACAATAAATAGTGCGTAGCACATGGTGGAAATTGGTGGATGGGATGGTGGACAGCGGATGGGATAATGATGCAGCGGCTGCGTGACTAATGTGAACAGAACTCGAAACTCTAAAGGAACTAGACACTAAGACCAGCAACTCGACACAGCGATGCAACCGATAATTCAATAATGCAAACAATGAAAAGAAAATTGCAAAGGCTCAGTCTGGCTAGGACAAAGGATGAATAGATCTAACTTTTGTTTTGTGGCTTTTTCTTGGACAATAGGTAAGAAAATAAATCTAATCTAGGAAAAACTGGAAATTCTCACCGAGCAACCTGAAAACTGATACCACTTGATAGAGGCAAAGGTGTCCCGTCTTTCGATGAGATGATGGATATCGCTTTGGTGGAAGTCGACTTTGACGATCCGACTACGAACGTGCGAGGACGTCGCGCCTTAGCAATCGCTAAACCAACTCCGAGAGGTTATTGACCACGCCGGAGCACGATCAACCTGACCACGAGGGTCTGTTTCCTGCGAGCAAACGAAGAACAAGTAAGAAACTGAGATTGCAATCTGGATATTGCGAATATAAGATGAAAGCTTTATTGATCAAGGTGGGGTTCTGTGACGCCTTTGTCTGGTCGTTGAACACAAACGAAGTACGCGAAGTTGCAGCTATGGCGAACTTTTAATCTAAACAAAACCCAAAGTCTAAACGATGCCCTAAGGGCTGTATATATGGAGGAAGAGGGGGGAATTTCGTGGCCCTTGGTGGAGGGGTCCGAAATCAACCCTATCTCTTGTTTCCCCACACATACGGACTCTAAAAATAGCCTATACTTATGTATTTCGAAATTACATGGGCCTGGTGATAGAGGCGAGGGTGTCCCGATCTTTCGATGAGATGATAACTATCGATTTGGTGGAGACGACTTTGACGATCCGACTACAAACGTGCACGACGTTGCGCCTTAGCAATCGCTAAACCAATCTCCTGAGGTTACTGACGATGCCGGAAGCACGGTCAGCCTGACCACGAAGGTCTATTCCTGCAAGCAATCGAAGAACGAGCAAGAATATGATAAAGCAATCTGAATATTGCAAATATATATGAGGTATTGATAATGGTGGGGATCCGAAAGCGGTCTTGGTCTGGTCGTTGGACACAAACGAAGTACACGAAGTTGCAATGGCTAACTTTTAACTAAACAAATCCCCAGGAAAAGCTACTAGATGGATCTACTTATATAGGAGCAAGGGGTGGCGGCCAAGGAGGTGGGAGGACGTCCCAAGGCAGCCTAAAACTAAATCTAGGTCGTACAAGGCCAATGGGCCCAAGTGGAGGTGATGTAACACCTTTGGACTTGTAGTTTGACTCGGATTCTGCTGCAGCATCAGATTGTTTCGTCCACAACTCAACGCTCCGGACGAATTTGAAGGTGATTCCTATTGGGTTGGAAAGTGCACGAAATCTAGTTTCCAACAAAAAAAGAATCACCCAATTCGGAGTCCGTATGAAAA
This sequence comes from Triticum dicoccoides, assembly GCF_002162155.2. NCBI lineage: Eukaryota > Viridiplantae > Streptophyta > Magnoliopsida > Poales > Poaceae > Triticum > Triticum dicoccoides. Next base: position 121,529 of record NW_021236564.1, on the reverse strand, counting down.
ACTTGTGTGCGTTTTGAGTCAGGTATGTCTGTGCAGTCCGAATCTGAATCCAGAACGTGAGAGACTTGGACTCTATCTTCTCTTGGGCCAAAAGTGACGTGAGAGAACTTTTTGGACAGCAAATAAACATCTCTTTCTTCCTTATCTTCATATGTGGATTGTACAAATGTCCCATACACCTGCAATTAGACAAAACACAAAAGTGTGTGAAGTATTTTTGTTCTGGATAACATAAATAGATTATTGAATAGTTTGCACTAGAAATCACCTGACAAATATGCATATATGCAATATTTTTGGTCATATCCAAGGTAGTCATGTCCTCATCACCGTGTCAATCTGAGCAGCCACCGGCCCGGGTTTAGCAGCCCCCGGGCCGGGTTGAGGTGCGACCGGGTCGTCTGGAACATGGATGGACTCGGAGTCCGGCGATGGCTTGACGGACGGCTTGCGCAGGTGCTCGAGGGAGACGCCGGACGGGATGGACTATCGGGTCGAGGCGATCTTGGCGAGCGTGTCAGCCGCTTCATTCTCCGCGCGCGGGACGTGGAGGAACTCACAGCCCTCGAAGGATCAGGATAGCTTCTAGACGAGGAAGCGGTAGCTTGCCATGTTGGAGCCGCGGGCGTCCCACTCACCGGAGCACTGCTGCACCAACAGGTCCGAGTCGCCATAGCACAGGATGCGTTGGATGCCGAATTCCTTGGCGAGCCAGAGGCCGTGCACAAGGGCTTCGTACTCGGCGACGTTGTTGGAGGTGGCGAAGTGGATCTGGAGCGCGTAGAGGAGCTGGTCGCCCTTCAGGGACGACAGTATGATGCCGGCCCCCAGGCCGAGTCGCATCTTGGATCCGTCGAAATGCATGTGCCAATGCGTCAAGTCGAGGGGCGATGGCAAGCACTGGGTCTCGGTTGAGTCGATGAGGAAATCGGCCAGGGCTTGAGACTTGATCATGGTGCGGGGCTCGTAGAGGATGGTGTGGTCGGCTAGCTGGATCGCCCACTTGGCGACTCGGCCAGAGGCATCCCAGCACCCAATGATTTCTCCGATAGGCGCCATGCTGACCACGGTGACGGCGTGCTCTTGGAAGTACTGCTTCAGCTTCTTGGCGGTAAAGTACACACCGTAACACATCTTCTGGTAGTGCGGGTAGTTCTGCTTGGAGATGGAGAGCACCTCGCTCAGGTAGTAGACTGGGCACTGGATGGCTTGGACCTTGCTCGACCACCAGCACCGTGTCGACCGCCCGCGAGGTCGCGGCTATGTAGAGCAACAGCGGCTCCTTGTCGGTTGGCGCGACCAGGACTGGTGTGGTGGAGAGCATGCGCTTGAGGTCTTGGAAGGCCTCGTCTGCCTTGTCGTTCCATTCAAACGGGTTCGTCTTCTCCATTAGCTGGTACAGGGGTAGCGCCCTCTCGCCCAGCCGGCTTAGAAACTAGCTGACCGAGGCCAGGCATCCGGTGAACTTTTGGACATCGTGCAGCCGAGCCGGCTTGCACATGCGCTCGATGGCCTTGATCTTCTCCGGGTTCGCCTCAATGCCGCGTTTCGAGACGAGGAAGCCGAGTAGCTTTCCGGCCGGGACGCCGAAGACGCACTTTTCCGGGTTAAGCTTGACCTTGTATTCATAGAGGTTGGCGAATGTTTCCTTCAAGTCGTCGAGGAGCGTGAGGTGCTGCTTGGTCTTTACCACAATGTCGTCCACGTAAACGTCGATATTGCGGCTGAGTTGCGGCAGCAGGCATTTCTGCATGCAGCGCTGGAAGGTGGCGCCGGCGTTCTTCAAGCCGAACGACATGGTTATGTAGCAATACGCCCCAAAGGGCGTTATGAAGGATGTCTTTAGGGCGTCGTACGGGGTCCAACTTGATCTGGTGGTAGCCGCAGTAAGCATCAAGGAAGGACAGGAGCTCGCACCCGGCGGTCAAGTCGATGACTTGGTCGATCCGCGGGAGAGCGAACGGATCCTTGGGACAGGCCTTGTTGAGGCTGGTGTAGTCGATACACATGCGCCAGGTCTTGTTCTTCTTCAGGACGAGGACTAGATTGGCCAGCCACTCGGGGTAAAACACTTCCATTATGAAGCCGGCCACCAAAAGCTTGGAGACCTCTTCACCAATGGTTCTTCTCTTCTCTTCGGAAAAACGTCGTAGGGGCTGACGGACAGGCTTGGCGTCCTTGCAGACATGAAGTTTGTGCTCGGCGTAATTCCTCGGGATGCCCGGCATGTCCTTGGGGGTCCATGCGAAGATATCCCGATTCTCATGGAGGAAGTCGACGAGCTCTCCTTCCTATTTGTTGTCGAGGCGGGCGCCTATGACAACGTACTTGCTGCGGCTAGGGTCTTCCGGGTTCAGCTTCACTTTCTTGGTCTCCTTGGAGGGTTTGAGGGCGGCCTCGTCGGCCGGGTCCTTTGTCGGGATCGACGCAGCGGAGGCCTCGCCTGCCAGGGCGACAATCCGGTCGAGCTGGCGCCGCTCCTCGGCAATGACCAGCAACTCGGCCAACTTGGCGCCGTCTCAGGCGCACTCGAGGGACTTGCAGTAATCGCCGGTGATGGTGATGAGGCCCTTGGGACCCGACATCTTCATCTTCAGATACGTGTAATGGGGAACCGCCATGAACTTGGCGAGCGCGGGCCGGCCCAGCAATGTGTGGTACGCACTGGACAGGTCCACCACCTCGAACAAGATTGCTTCGCGTCGGAAGTGGCTGCTGTCACCAAACAAGACATCAAGCTGGACCCGGCCAATGGGAGAGCAGGAGAGGCCGGGCACGATGCCGTGGAAGATCGTCCTGGTCGGCTCCAGGTCCTCGGCCTTGAGGCCGAGCTTGGTCGTCGTGTCGTAGTAGAGGATGTTGATGCTGCTGCCGCCGTCGATGAGGTCTCGGGAGAACTTGCATGTGCGCCACGCGACGATGGTGGGGTTGAGGACAAGGGCGTAACCACCCGGACTTGGCATGACCGCTGGGTGATCCTCCCGGGTCCAGGTGATCGGGCGATCTGACCAGTGCATGGACCCCGGCTTGGCCGGGACGACGGTGTTCACCTCCTGCTGAAGGAGGCGCTCGCTGCACTTGTCATCGCCGAGGCTGGTGAAGACGACGTAGGCCTCATTCTGGTCCGGGTAGGCATCGTCGCGCATCGCGCTGCCAGCTGGAGGCGGCGGTGGAGGTGGAGGCGTCTGCCCCGCGCCTGGAGCCAGAGCCGGAGGAGGCGGAACGTCGACCCTCATGATGCGCTTGGTGATGGCGCACTACCGAAGCGTGTGCTTGGAGGGTCTTGCGCCGTTGTGGTGCTTGCAGGGGGCGTCGAGCATCTCTTCGAAACTCATGGCGGGTTACCATGCCGTCTTGCCGGTCTGCCGGCGCTTTGCCGCCGGGTCTGCCGCGGGCTCGGTGGCCGCGACGAGTGGGTTGTCGTGGTGCTGCGCCGGCTGGTCGGCCTTGCGCTTGTTGTTCTGGTGATGCTGCTGCCGACTGCTTTCGCCGGCCAGCTTCGGAGGGGGAACCGGCTTCGCCTTGCCGGCTTCATCCAGCGCCACCTGGATCTTCATGGCGGAGTCGGCATTGGTGTATTTGTCCGCCGTCACCATGAGCGTGGCCATGGTGGCCTACTTGGAGCGTAAGAGCTTGTGATTGAGGAGGATGTCGTCTCGGCACCCGCTGACGAAGTACTGGATCGCCTGGACTTCATGGACGCCCTCGCAGTTGTTCCGCAGCTCAGTCCAACGTGCGAGGTACTCACGACCGGTCTCCACAGGCCCTTGCACGCACATGGCGAGTTGGCTAGGGCGGCCGGGTCGCTTGTAGGTCCCCCCGAAGTTGCAGACGAAGGCTTGCTCGAAATCGACCCACGTTTTAATGCTGCCCATGGGCAGACTATTCAACCACGTGCGGGCCGACCCCTGGAGCATGAGCGGTGCGTAGCGCACGGCGAGACGACGATTGGCACAGGTGATGCCAATGGCCGTGGTGTAGTCGATGAGCCAGTGTTCTGGCTTCACGGTCCCATTGTACTTGGGGGTGTCGCAGGGAGCATGAACCCTTTCGGAAATGGCTCTTCCCAGATGCGTGGGCCGAAGCATGCCAGTCCGGTAGCGCCGCTCTCCTCCACCTCCAGGGAGCGAGCGAGCTGATCGAGGCGATGGCGAGCGTCGGCGTCGTCGATGGCGCGTGGGCCGAGTCGACTGGCGGCCAGGCCACGGGGGGCCGGGTCGGTTGGAGCCGGACGCCGCCATGCTGGCCGGGTCCATGCAGGATCTCTGGGACGGGCTCGTCGCCTAATCCGCCGACGGCTGTGGCGGCCGGGTTACGCCGAGTCCGGGCTCGGCCGGAGTGCGCCTCGCCGGGTGGCGAGGAAGCTGTGTGCAGAAGTTCGCCGGGTCCGCCAAGGCTGGCGGAGCTGGATCCCACCGGCTTGGCGAGCTGGTTGAGGCGGTCCTGCTGGGCGTTGGCCATGTTGAGGAGTTCACGCATCCGCCCGATGTGCTCCTTCAGCTCCTCACCCGCGAGCTGGTACAGGCCGACTACGGCTGCTTGGGCAGCGCGCATGTTCTCCGCTGGGATCTTGTAGATGGTCGGGACGGCGCCAAGAGCCCAGCCGATCGCTCCTCCCTATACTTGGCTCGGCCGCGGCGGGCGTGAATCCGTAGGCGGCATTGCGCTCCAGCTGAGCGGTGTCCAGGCGACGCTGGGTGTCGGCGAGCATCTCGGACAGGTCCAGCATCTGCTGGCGCCTTTCCTCGAGCTGGGTTTGGGCCTCAGCAACATTGGTGGCGTCGACATCGGTGCCGATGGGGATGCGGAGGCTCTGCATCGCGGCGCACAATGGATCGGACGGCTCGGTCCGTTCTGCTGTGGCCCTGGCTTCGGCAGCCTTCCTCGTCTTGCTCGACGAGGAGGAGGCGCCATCACCGGTGACGAAGACCTCCACATGGACGTCCATCGCCCTGGCGGAAATGCTGCCGCCGAGGCAGAGAGGGGAGTCGGAGTAGCTGAGCACCTCGCTGGGGTACTCGTCGGCAGTGAATGCATCGGAGATGCGCAACGCGATGAAGGAGGCGGCGAGCGCGCCGACGACGTCGTTCGCCAGCACGATGGACTCGTCGGAGTAGGAGAAGGGCCACGTCTGAAGCATGCTCCCGGCCATCTCCTTGAGCTGCCCATGGTGTGCGCCAACTGTCATGGTGGGCGCACGGCAGATGCCAAGGGATGGCTAAAGAGAGGAGGAGTCTCGAGGGTGCTGGTGGGCTCCAGAGGCGAGGTTGGTGTGAGCGGGCGCGGGACGCCGGACATACCCAGGTTCGGGGCTCTCCGGAGAGATAACACCCCTAGTCCTGCCGAGTGTAGTTTGATGTTTGATAGTACAATGCTGCTCCTGGAGCTGTATGGGGGAGGAAGGAAGCTGGCCAAGGCTTGGGCTGCTCCTTCTCCCTGGTGTTGCTGTCTCGGTGGCTAGTTCTGTGCTTACTGGCTTTTCTCCCCTCTTCTCTCTCTCTTCCCTCCTTTGTACACGTGAGGGCTCCTGGGGGGTTTTATAGACCAACCCCCCAGGGGTACAATGGTAATGTTACAAGTCGGTGGGTCTGGGTTGTCGGTGTCCGGGGACCCGGGCTGCGACCCGCTGAGGGCATGTGGTTCGCCGGGTTCCCCTAGGTGCGGGCCCTGCGTGCCTAGGGGGATTGTGTGCCGTCTTGTCGATCGTCAGGGCATGGCTGAGTCGAGTCGTGTACAATGGCTCTCTGTCAGATCACTGCTTGCTGTCATCAGCGGTGAGGGTGGGGGCACTGTAGCCAGGCCGGCCCTGGTCAGCGGGTAGGTGAGGGGCACTGTTGCCACGCTTCGGCTGACCAGAGGCATGGGCGGGGCACTGTTGCCTTGGTCATCGATGATTGAAGACTCGTCCCATCATACGCCCCGATGGGATGGGAGATAACCTGTGGCTGGATTGCGTAGCATGCCACAGGTGGAGCTGGAAGCTTTGGTTGTGCCGAGTTCGGCTGTCTTGCGCTAGTTGTTGAGGCCGAGTCGACGCGTCCTGCCGGGTCGGAGAGCTCGGCCGGGTTGCGGGGCTTGGCCGGGTCGAGCGACCCGGCCAAGCGTATGCCGGCTTGAGGGGCGATGCCGGCCCCGTTGTTTTTGAAAAGGATCCGGATTCCGTTGCCTACCCGGGGTTCATCCCCCTGACACTATTGGTTTGGGGGATATGTCTCATGAGTTTAATTTTGCTAAGTTTCGTAGACAACCCCATGATAGAGAATTACCTAGTAAGGATGAAATTATTAGTCTTGCTTCTATTGTCGTGCCTCCTAATGATCCTTTAAAACATTATTTGCTAGACCATGAAAATGATATGTTTATGAATGAAAGAAGGGAGATAGATGAAATATTCTTTAAACAGGGACATATTTTGAAACACAACTTGCCTGTTGAAATCCTACGGGATCCTCCACCACCCAAGGGTGATCCCGTGTTTGAGCTTAAACTATTACCTGATACTCTTAAATATGCGTATCTTGGTGAAAAGAAGATATATCCTGTTATTATTAGTGTTAATCTTTCGGAGCACGAAGAGGAGAGATTATTGAAAACTCTGAAGAAGCACTGTGCTGCTATTGGATATACTCTTGATAATCTGAAGGGCATTAGTCCCACTCTATCCCAGCACAAAATAAAACTGGAGAAAGACGCCAAACCAGTTATTGATCACCAACGTCGGTTAAATCCGAAGATGAAAGAAGTGGTAAGAAAAGAAATACTAAAACTCCTTGAGGCAGGTATAATATATCCCGTTGCTGATAGTCAGTTGGTAAGTCCTGTCCATTGTGTCCCTAAGAAGGGAGGTATTACTATCGTTCCTAATGATAAAGATGAATTCCTCCTGCAAAGAATTGTTACAGGTTATAGGATGGTAATTGATTTCCGCAAATTAAATAAAGCAACTAAAAAGGATCATCACCCTTTGCCTTTTATTGATCAAATGCTAGAAAGATTATCCAAACATACACATTTTTGCTTTCTAGATGGTTACTCTGGTTTCTCTCAAATACCTGTGTCAGTAGAAGATCAAGAAAAGACCACTTTTACTTGCCCTTTCGGTACTTTTTCTCATAGATGTATGCCTTTTCGTTTATGTAATGCACCTGCTACCTTTCAAAGATGCGTGATGGCTATATTCTCTGACTTTTGTGAAAAGATTGTTGAGATTTTCATGGATGATTTCTCCGTCTATGGATCTTCTTTTGATGATTGCTTGAGCAACCTTGATCGAGTTTTGCAGAGATGTGAAGATACTAGCCTTGTCTTGAATTGGGAAAAGTACCACTTTATTGTTAATGAAGGCATTGTCTTGGGGCATAAAATTTCTGAAAGAGGTACTGAAGTTGATAAAGCTAAAGTTGATGCTATTGAAAAGATGTCATGTCCCAAGGACATTTGATAGAGGCGAGGGTGTCCCGATCTTTCGATGAGATGATAACTATCGATTTGGTGAAGACGACTTTGACGATCCGACTACAAACGTGCACGACGTTGCGCCTTAGCAATCGCTAAACCAACTCCGAGAGGTTATTGACCACGCTGGAGCACGATCAACCTGACCACGAAGGTCTATTCCTGCAAGCAATTGAAGAACGAGCAAGAATATGATAAAGGCAATCTGAATATTGCAAATATGTATGAAGTATTGATAAAGGTGGGGATCCGAAAGCGGTCTTGGTCTGGTCGTTGGACACAAACGAAGTACACGAAGTTGCGTTGGCTAACTTTTAACTAAACAAATCCCAAGGAAAAGCTGCTAGATGGATCTACTTATATAGGAGCAAGGGGTGGCGGCCAAGGAGGTGGGAGGACGTCCCAAGGCAGCCTAAAACTAAATCTAGGTCGTACAAGGCCAATGGGCCCAAGTGGAGGTGATGTAACACCTTTGGACTTGTAGTTTGTCTCGGATTCTGCTGCAGCGTCAGATTGTTTCGTCCACAACTCAACGCTCCGGACGAATTTGAAGGTGATTCCAGTTGGGTTGGAAAGTGCACGAAATCTAGTTTCCAACAAAAAAAGAATCACCCAATTCGGAGTCCGTATGAAAAACTTGTGTGCGTTTTGAGTCAGGTGTGTCTGTGCAGTCCGAATCTGAATCCAGAACGTGAGAGACTTGGACTCTATCTTCTCTTGGGCCAAAAGTGACGTGAGAGAACTTTGTGGACAGCAAATAAACATCGCTTTCTTCCTTATCTTCATATGTGGATTGTACAAATGTCCCATACACCTGCAATTAGACAAAACACAAAAGTGTGTGAAGTATTTTTGTTCTGGATAACATAAATAGATTATTGAATAGTTTGCACTAGAAATCACCTGACAAATATGCATATATGCAATATTTTTGGTCATATCCAAGGTAGTCATGTCCTCATCATCCTTGATAGAGGCGAGGGTGTCCCGATCTTTCGATGAGATGATAACTATCGATTTGGTGAGGATGACTTTGACGATCCGACTACAAACGTGCACGACGTTGCGCCTTAGCAATCGCTAAACCAACTCCGAGAGGTTATTGACCACGCCGGTGCACGATCAACCTGACCACGAAGGTCTATTCCTACAAGCAATCGAAGAACGAGCAAGAATATGATAAAAGCAATCTGAATATTGCAAATATGTATGAAGTATTGATAAAGGTGGGGATCCGAAAGCGGTCTTGGTCTGGTCGTTGGACACAAACGAATTACACGAAGTTGCGTTGGCTAACTTTTAACTAAACAAATCCCAAGGAAAAGCTGCTAGATGGATCTACTTATATAGGAGCAAGGGGTGGCGGCCAAGGAGGTGGGAGGACGTCCCAAGGCAGCCTAAAACTAAATCTAGGTCGTACAAGGCCAATGGGCCCAAGTGGAGGTGATGTAACACCTTTGGACTTGTAGTTTGACTCGGATTCTGCTGCAGCGTCAGATTGTTTCGTCCACAACTCAACGCTCCGGACGAATTTGAAGGTGATTCCAGTTGGGTTGGAAAGTGCACGAAATCTAGTTTCCAACAAAAAAAGAATCACCCAATTCGGAGTCCGTATGAAAAACTTGTGTGCGTTTTGAGTCAGGTGTGTCTGTGCAGTCCGAATCTGAATCCAGAACGTGAGAGACTTGGACTCTATCTTCTCTTGGGCCAAAAGTGACGTGAGAGAACTTTGTGGACAGCAAATAAACATCGCTTTCTTCCTTATCTTCATATGTGGATTGTACAAATGTCCCATACACCTGCAATTAGACAAAACACAAAAGTGTGTGAAGTATTTTTGTTCTGGATAACATAAATAGATTATTGAATAGTTTGCACTAGAAATCACCTGACAAATATGCATATATGCAATATTTTTGGTCATATCCAAGGTAGTCATGTCCTCATCATCCTCCCCTTCTTGAAAATAAAGCCGTCCTCGGCGTTGCTTAATCTGAAATGTGGCTAACAAAAGAGACAAGGTGTACATGTTGTATATGTATATGTCATCCATTTTTACTTCCCTTGATTTTTGCATATATGACACATGAATAGATGAGTAAATTGCATAGTTCATAAAATCTAAAGCCAAAAAATTAGCACAAGAAATAGAAGGCATGAAAATATTGCAACTCAGTTTGCACATATAAGTGAAGCTCTTATTCATTTCAAAAGATTGACAATGTTCATCATTAAACCATACTAACATTGGTGAATAAACCTTACTTGCATCAAATTTACATGCTACAACATGCTTAAATAAGCAAACATGCAATAAGTCATTCAACACAGAATCATCACCAAGATTAGAGGTCATATCAAAATGATTAAACATTGGTTCTTTTGCATCAATAGTTAATTCAATGGGTGCACTCAAAATATTTGGTATTTCAGTTGTTTGATCACATGGCAAAGTCAAATTATCAACATAGTCCTCTAAAATAGGTGGTGTGATCAAAGTAGTGGGTAGCTCATCAGATGGTGCATTCAAATTGACAAGGCATTCATCATTCTCATGTAGAGATGGAAGATCAGTACCTTTGTCATTACCTCTTATGATCAACTTAGATGATGTAGCCACTCTCGGGGGCGATGTGTCACATGGTGGAGGTGATGTAGTCCTGACAACAACGGATGTGGTTGTCATAGTATGCCTAGTAGTTGAAGGAACAATCATATCAACTCTTGGAATGTGCACCGTGCGCTTGTTCTCCTTGTGGCCAACACGTCGTTTTATTTCCTGTTCAGCTTTGCAAGCAAGATGAAACAAATGGTCCATAGGATAACACTCTTCATGAATTAGTATCTCTTGAATATCACGGTTTAATCCTCCCCAAAATCTATCCATAAAATCATCTTCACTTTCTTCTAAAGAGGAATGCAACAAGGTAGTTTGTAAATCATCATAATATTTTGTTACAGTTTCACTACCTTGTTTTAAGTGTTGCAACTTCTTAATCATGTCACGAGTATAATAAGCAGGGACGAAAATATGTCGCATGGCAAGTTTCAAATCATCCCAAGTAGTAGGTATATAATCAGGGTGTAACCGACAATATTCACTCCACCAAACCAAAGCATAACCAGTGAAAGAACCAACCGCAACCTTAACCTTTTTATGTTCATCGAAATTATGGGAAGCAAATATATTTTTTATGTCGAACTCCCATTCAATATATAAAGCAGGTTTAAAACGGCCATTAAATGGTGGTATAGATACATTAACCTGATCATGTGCATTTGGATGTTTGTGCACCTCTCGTGACGGTTGTGGTATTTGCAAAGGTGGTGGCACGTCTCCCGCGATCGATAAAGCCCATGAATTGACTCTGGATCCTATCATGATTAGTAGAACAAGAAGCAAAACCCAAAAATAATGTTCCTATAACTACTAGGATGTGGTGGTAAAACGCTCACAGTAAAGCAAATATCAATGTCTTACAAGTTCTTACCATGCAGCAGGCGGTGATCGGCAACCAGCGGTGTCAAGTAACTCCGAATATTGAGTAAAGCGATTGCCAGGGGAGCGTACGTATACACGGTGTAGAAATATGTGGAGCTGGGTTGGCTATATATGGTAGCAAAAGATTAGCAATAATCAATTCAAAGATGCAATGTTGAATAAACGCTCAACGACGGTACTGTGCTGGTCCTAGGCTAGACCGGACTAGAGATGCGAGCCTAGAACACTAATGAGGTCACAGCGTAGCACAACTAGCATCAATGAAGGATACTAAGTAGCTCTTGACAGCAAGATATAAGTGAAGATCACAACGACAGTGAAGATAATGATGAAAAACAACTGCCAAGCAGGATATACAACAACTCTCTCTCCAACTTTCCTCTTGAAAAGTTTGAGACAATTTTCTGATAAATTCTTTCAAATAATGCTACTAACTCAAGCTTTCCAATGCAAAAAGAATCACTCAATTCCGAGTTGATATGAGGAGTCAAAGAATTCTAAAACTGGCCTGAAAAATTGGAACAAGCTGTGTTCACGAACTTCGGAGGGCAAAAAGACCTATTTAGAAGCCGATTTTGAGGTGTCAAATATTAAACTAGCTTCTGCAACTGTTTAGATGCGGCTCGTTGCTATCTTCAATTTGAGTACTCACGGAGCCAAAACGGACTTCGTAATAGCCAAAACTGGCTCTGATACCACTTGATAGAGGCGGGGTGTCCCGATCTTTCGATGAGATGATACTACCGATTTGGTGGAGACGACTTTGACGATCCGACTACAAACATGCACGATGTTGCGCCTTAGCAATTGCTAAACCAATCTCCTAAGGTTATTGACCACGCCGGAGCACGATCAACCTGACCACGAAGGTCTATTCCTGCAAGCAATCGAAGAACGAGCAAGAATATGATAAAAGCAATCTGAATATTGCGAATATATATGAAGTATTGATAAAGGTGGGGATCCGTAAGCGGTCTTGGTCTGGTCGTTGGACACAAACGAAGTACACGAAGTTGCAATGGCTAACTTTTAACTAAACAAATCCCAAGGAAAAGCTACTAGATGGATCTACTTATATAGGAGCAAGGGGTGGCGGCCAAGGAGGTGGGAGGACGTCCCAAGGCAGCCTAAAACTAAATCTAGGTCGTACAAGGCCAATGGGCCCAAGTGGAGGTGATGTAACACCTTTGGACTTGTAGTTTGACTCGGATTCTGCTGCAGCATCAGATTGTTTCGCCCACAACTCAACGCTCCGGACGAATTTGAAGGTGATTCCAATTGGGTTGGAAAGTGCACGAAATCTAGTTTCCAACAAAAAAAGAATCACCCAATTCGGAGTCCGTATGAAAAACTTGTGTGCGTTTTGAGTCAGGTGTGTCTGTGCAGTCCGAATCTGAATCCAGAACGTGAGAGACTTGGACTCTATCTTCTCTTGGGCCAAAAGTGACGTGAGAGAACTTTGTGGACAGCAAATAAACATCGCTTTCTTCCTTATCTTCATATGTGGATTGTACAAATGTCCCATACACCTGCAATTAGACAAAACACAAAAGTGTGTGAAGTATTTTTGTTCTGGATAACATAAATAGATTATTGAATAGTTTGCACTAGAAATCACCTGACAAATATGCATATATGCAATATTTTTGGTCATATCCAAGGTAGTCATGTCCTCATCAACATTAAAGGTATAAGAAGTTTCCTTGGTCATGTCGTTTTTTATAGGAGGTTCATTAAGGACTTGTCTAAAATTTCTAGGCCTCTGACTAACCTCTTACAGAAAGATATTCCTTTTGTCTTCAGTGATGATTGTGTAGAAGCATTTGAAATACTTAAGAAAGCTTTGATTTCTGCACCTATTGTTCAGCCACCTGATTGGAATTTACCCTTTCAAATTATGTGTGATGCTAGTGATTATGCTGTAGGTGCTGTTCTAGGGCAAAGAGTTGATAAGAAACTAAAGGTTATTTAATATGCTAGTAAAACTCTAGACAGTGCCCAGAGAAATTATGCTACTACTAAAAAAGAATTTTTAGCAGTTGTATTTGCTGGTGATAAGTTCAGACCTTATATTGTTGATTCTAAAGTAACCGTTCACACTGATCATGCTGCTATCAAATATCTTATGAAAAAGAAAGATGCTAAACCTAGACTTATTAGATGGGTTCTCCTACTACAAGAATTTGATTTGCATATAATTGATAGAAATGGAGCTGAGGACCCCATTGCAGACAACTTGTCTAGGTTAGAGAATATTCTTGATGACCCACGACCTATTGATGATAGCTTTCCTGACGAACAATTAGCTGTCATAAATGCTTCTCATACTGCTCCATGGTATGCTGGTTATTCTAATTACATTGTTGCTAAATTTATACCACCTAGTTTCACATACCAGCAAAAGAAAAAGTTTTTCTATGATTTAAGACATTACTTCTGGGATGACTCACACCTTTATAAAGAAGGAGTAGATGGTGTTATTAGACGTTGTCTACCTGAGCATGAACAGGAATAGATCATGCGCAAGTGTCACTCCGAGGCATATGGAGGACTCCACGCTGGAGATAGAACTGCACATAAGGTATTGCAATCCGGTTTTTATTGGCCTACTCTCTTCAAGGATGCCCGTATGTTTGTCTTGTCTTGTGATGAATGTCAAAGAATTGGTAATATTAGTAGATGTCAAGAAATTCCTATGAATTATTTTCTTGTTATTGAACCATTTGATGTTTGGGGCTTTGATTATATGGGACCGTTTCCTTCCTCTAATGGGTATACACATATTTTACTTGCTGTTGATTATGTTACTAAGTGGGTAGAAGCTATTCCAACTAGTAGTGCTGATCATAACACCTCTATTAAGATGCTTAAAGAAGTTATTTTTCCGAGGTTTGGAGTCCCTAGATATTTAATGGCTGATGGTGGTTCACATTTTATTCATGGTGCTTTTCGTAAAATGATTGCTAAGTATGATGTTAATCATAGAATTGCATCTCCATATCACCCACAGTCTAGTGGTCAAGTAGAACTGAGTAATAGAGAGCTCAAATTAATTTTGCACAAGACTGTTAATAGATCCAGAAAGAATTGGTCCAAGAAACTTGATGATGCATTATGGGCTTATAGAACTGCATATAAAAATCCTATGGGTATGTCTCCATATAAAATGGTTTATGGAAAATCATGTCACTTACCTCTCGAAATAGAACATAAGGCATATTGGGCCATTAAAGAGCTCAATTATGATTTCAAACTTGCCGGTGAGAAGAGGTTATTTGACATTAGCTCACTTGATGAATGGAGAACTCAAGCCTATGAGAATGCCAAACTGTTTAAAGAAAAAGTTAAAAGATGGCATGACAAAAGGATACAAAAGCGTGAGTTTAATGTAGGTGATTATGTGTTGCTATACAACTCCTGTTTAAGATTTTTGCAGGAAAACTTCTCTCTAAATGGGAAGGCCCTTATGTTATCGAGGAGGTCTATCATTCCGGTGCCATAAATATCAACAATTTCGAAGGCACAAATCTGAAGGTGGTGAATGATCAAAGAATTAAACATTATATCTCAGGTAATCCCATAAATGTTGAAACTAATGTTACTGAAACCGTAACCCCGGAGGAATACATAAGGGACACTTTCCAGAACGTTTCAGACTCCAAAAAGGAATAGGTATGTTGTACGGTAAGTAAACCCACTCCAAAACAGTTCTAATAGCAATTTTCTCCATTTTGGAATATTTAAGAAAATAGGGAAATAAGAAGTAGTCCGGTAAGGACACGAGGCGTCCACGAGGGTGGAGGGCGCGCCCTACCCCTTGGGCGCGCCCCCTGCCTCTTGGGCACCTCATGTGCTCTCCAGACTCCATTTTCTTGCATGATACTTCTTTTGGTCGATGAAAATTCATTATATAATCTCTCGACGGTTTTTACCCTCGTATCACGCAAACATTTTCTGTTTTTGTTTTGAGCTATTTTTGTAGCAGATTTAGAGCAGGATGTCTTCTCAAGAGTCAGTCGGGGAGATCAACAAGGATGATGGGATCAAGAAGGCCATGGAGGAACAAGCTCCGGCAGGAGAAAAAGAGGACATCCAACCTCTTCCTGATCTCTTTACCCCAACTGAGATTGAGGCTTTCAAGATGATCTCGCATACAGAACAAGTATCTTAGACGTGATTTTTTGTTGTTGAAAGGATCATATCGTCGCACTCAAGGGCATTATCCGCAAATTGGAAGAGCTCCTACGCTCGATGTGTGACTATCCATCATCATCACCGCCTTCTTCACCAGAAAGGAGACATAATTACATGGGTATGGGCACACCCCTTGGCGACTGCCAAGCTTGGGGGACGTGCCCCGGTATCATATCACCATCACACTCCTATCTTTACCATTTTTCTTAGTTCGATCCTTTTGGTAATATCTTGATCTAGTAGAATAATGTTTTTGGTATGATTTAGTTTTGATTTTTGCCTTATGATCCCTCTATGTAATCGAGTCCGTGAGCTATATATAATAAAGATTAGTGTTGAGTCAAGGGCTTTGCTATCTTGCTATGATCTTGAGGGAATAAAAGAACAAAAAGAAATAAAGAGATCATATTGACCTTATGGAGAGTAATGACTTCACATAAGGAGTATCATGAATAAAAGTTGTTGAGAGTTGGCAAATAAACTTTTGGTCATCGTTGCAATTAATAGGAAATAATAAAGAAAGAGAGGTTCTCACATATAAATATACTATCTTGGACATCTTTTATGATTGCGAGCACTCTTTAAAATATGACATGCTAAAAGTTGATGTTGGACAAGGAAGACAACGTAATGGGTTATGTTTTCTTATATCCGAAATAAAGTATATTGTGATGGATCATCCAACATGTTGAGCTTGCCTCTCCCCCTCATGCTAGCCGAATTCCTTGCAGCAAGTAGAGATACTACTTGTGCTTCCAAATATCCTTAAACCCAGTTTTGCCATGAGAGTCCACCATATCTACCTATGGATTGAGTAAGATCCTTCAAGTAAGTTGTCATGTTGCATGCAATAAAAATTTCTTTCTAAATATGTATGACTTATTAGTGTGGAGAAAATAAGCTTTATACGATCTTGTGATATGGAAGCAATAAAAGCGACGGACTGCATAGTAAAGGTCCATATCATAAGTGGCAATATAAAGTGACGTTCTTTTGCATTAAGATTTCATGCATCCAACCATAAAAGCACATGATAACCTCTGCTTCCCTCTACGAAGGGCCGATCTTTTACTTTTGTCTTATATATTCTGCTAGAGTCAAGGTGATCTTCACCTTTCCTTTTTACATTTTATCCTTTGGCAAGCACCTCGTGTTGGAAAGATCCTGATATATATATATCCAATTGGATGTAAGTTAGCATGAACTATTATTGTTGACATTACCCTTGAGGTAAAAGGTTGGGAAGCAACACTATAAGCCCCTATCTTTCTCTGTGTCCTATTAAAACTTCATACCCATAAGTATTGCGTGAGTGTTAGCAATTGTGAAAGACTAAATGATAGTTGAGTATGTGGACTTGCTGAAAAGCTCTTATATTGAATCTTTCCGATGTTATAATAAATTGCAATTGCTTCAATGACTGAGATTATAGTTTGTTAGTTTTCAATGATGTTTCTGATTTATACTTGACATTGTGAATAGATTGTTACTTTAGCATAAGAAATCATATGACAATATATATGTTGCTGTTATTATAATGATCATGACGCCCTCATGTTCGTATTTTATTTTATCGACACCTCTGTCTCTAAGCATGTGGACATACTTTTCGATATCGGCTTCCGCTTGAGGACAAGCGAGGTCTAAGCTTGGGGGAGATGATACATCCATTTTGCATCATGCTTTTATATCGATATTCATTGCATTATGGGCTGTTATTACACATTATGTCACAATACTTATGCCTATTCTCTCTTATTTTACAAGGTTTACATGAAGAGGGAGAATGCCGACAGCTGGAATTCTGGGCTGGAAAAGGAGCAAATATTAGAGACCTATTCTGCACAACTCCAAAAGTCCTGAAACTCCATGAAAGTAATTTTTGGAATTAATAAAAAATATTGAGCGGAAGAAGTTCTAGAGGGGGGCCACCCACCGTCCACGAGGGTGGAGGGTGCGCCCTACCCCTGGGCGCGCCCCCCTGCCTCGTGGGCCCCCTGGCAGCCTTCCGGTGACCATCTTTTGCTATATGAAGTATTTTACCCTGGAAAAAATCATAAGCAAGTTTTCGGGACGAAACACCGCCGCCACGAGGCGGAACCTTGGCGGAAGCAATCTAGGGCTCCGACAGAGCTATTCTGCCAGGAAAACATCCCTCCGGGAGGGGGAAATCATCACCATCGTCATCACCAATGATCCTCTCATCAGGAGGGGGTCAATCTCCATCAACGTCTCACCAGCACCATCTCCTCTCAAACCCTAGTTCATCTCTTGTATCCAATCTTTGTCTCAAAACCTCAGATTGGTACCTGTAGGTTGCTAGTAGTGTTGATTACTCCTTGTAGTTGATGCTAGTTGGTTTATTCAGTGGAAGATCATATGTTCATATCCTTAATGCATATTTATACCCCTCTAATTACAAACATGAATATGATTTGTGAGTAGTAACGTGTGTTCCTGAGGACATGGGAAATGTCTTGCTATTAGTAGTCATGTGAATTTGGTATTCGTTCGACATTTTGATGAGATGTATGTTGTCTTTCCTATAGTGGTGTTATGTGAACGTCGACTACATGCCACCTCACCATTGTTTGGGCCTAGAGGAAGCTATTGGGAACTAATAAGTAGATGATGGGTTGCTAGAGTGACAGAAGCTTAAACCCAAGTTTATGCGTTGCTTCATAAGGGGCTGATTTGGATCCATATGTTGCATGCTATGGTTAGGTTTTCCTTAATACTTCTTTTGTAGTTGCGGACGCTTGCAATAGGGGTTAATCATAAGTGGGATGCTTGTCCAAGAAAGGGCAGTACCCAAGCACCGGTCCACCCACATATCAAATTATCAAAGTAACGAACGTGAATCATATGAGCGTGATGAAGACTAGCATGAAGATAATTCCCATGTGTCCTCGGGAGCGCTTTTCTGCATATAAGAACTTGTCCAGGCTTGTACTTTTCTACAAAAAGGATTGGGACACCTTGCTGCACCTTATTTACTTTGATTGCTTGTTACCCGTTACAAATTACCTTATCAAAAAACTATATGTTACCGATAATTTCAGTGCTTGCAGAGAATACCTTACTGAAAACCGCTTGTCATTTCCTTCTGCTCCTCATTGGGTTCGACACTCTTACTTACCGAAAGGACTATGATAGATCCCCTACACTTGTGGGTCATCATATTCATATTTTGAATTATGTCATTCTATCCATGAATTATATCATGCTATCATGTTTCCATAGGCGGCATGTATGTGAATTATGGAACGCCACCTATTTAATAAAGGAACAATTGTATTGGTGCCCCTAGTTGGGTCACGCTCGACTGATTTGCCCCTACTTTTTCAATAATTGCGGTTTTGCCCAGCTCACTTCACTCGCCTTGTGTTTTTGCCCTTCTAGGGCGGTTCCGACCAATGAGCAGTCCACATGGCAAACCGTGATTGGTCGGAACCGCCTCGGAAGGAAAAAACACAAGGCGAGTGAAGTGAGTTGGGAAAAACCACAATTATTGAAAAACTAGGGGCAAATCAGTCGAGCATGACCCAACTAGGGGCACGAATGCAAAAATCCCTTTAATGAATACATCATATAGTTATATCATGTCATCCTGTTTACATAGTCATCATATTTTGAACTATGTCTTTCCATCCTTTTTAGTTAGCCATCATATATGTGAAATTGTGTCAATATATCCTCTTTAGTTAGCCATCATATATGTGAAATTGTGTCATGCTATCCTGTTTGTTTAGACAACATAAATGTGAATTATTTCACGCCCTCTTTTATTCCACACTAACCATTGCACCTATCTAACATACAATGTCTGTACCTTCAATTACTTTTCTTGTTTATCAGCCATTTGAATTGGAGAAGGTGATGGCAGTATCTAAACGGATAACAACACGGTCTTCAGAAAAGATAGTGCAACCACTCGATGCAGATAGAACCATAGTTGTACTTGCCCAAGAACCAGCCCCACCACACATAACCCAGTCTCTCACTGATTGTACCCCTACCCAGTTGGACAGAGAACCAGCTACACCCCTTCTAGCCCCAACCCCAGCAGATAGTAACCCAGTTCTATTTGACACAGCACTGTCTCCACCACAGAGCACCCAAACAAGAGCAGATAGTAAGGGAACTGCAGTGCCCAAAGGACGAGGACCACCACTCTGAATCCCAACTTAACGCTTAAAGTAGAAGAAGAATTGTTCTGATGTCAGGTTCTGTAGCTATGGTTCATACTCCTTTGCTCTTGCATGACTGTATTTACTCATACCAACTATTTTCAAATTTGAAGGATGGAACTGAAACTCCAATGGTGCAACATGTATGTTTTAAACCTGTTTCTTTAACTGGTTTGCTGTTGTAACTTGCTCTATGTTGATTTCAGTTTCAATTGAATAAAAAATTATGTTTTCATGTCATGCACATTACAAGTGTTTTTGTTCCTCTGTAGTTTCCCACACTTATATTTTGTCTATTTTGCTTTGTCTTAAACAAATATTATTTGAACTATTTCTCTATCTTGATTTGGCAACAAAAACTAGAATGATACAGACCATACAGTGACCATGGTACATAGATATATGTTTGTTTCATGCTGTTATCCTGTCCACTATACTACTGAACTGATTTACCAAAATGAGCTTCATATACAACATGGTAAACCTGTGATGTGTCTGATTGTTTCTCTTTTAGAATGTGGACAAAATATTGGAGAAGAGTACCCGGTTATGCAATGGTAAAGGAAGTAATGCAGATAAGGTTCAAGATAGCGAGACATCCCTATTGGTCTCCAAGAAAGCTAATAAAAACTATCTTGACGACAGTGAGACAACCCAAAAGTCCTGTCTTGATGTAGTGTTCGAGTTACTGGCACTATTGCCGACACAAGCTCTTTGAACTCACTGCCTGAATCTGTTCGTCTTCTTCAGTCTCAACTTCAAGGTGAAAGACATCGATCAGATGTGCTACGACACGAAGCCGAAGGACTGAGGAAGTTCCTGCAAAATTCAGATGCATAATTCCTGGTGCAACAGCAAGCACTAGAGGATTTAAGCGCCAAACAAGAGAAAGTTAATAAGCTTGCTAACCATCTTGCCAACATTATGGGTACCTATGATATTGTTTCTTGAGCTCTTCTGAAGTGGTTTCAGTTCTAGACTTGTTTTGCTGTGGTGTTTATTTGCACTGGTCGCCAACTTTGACAACCAGTGTATGTGATATGCTGCTTTGTTCCCTATATTTGCACTGGTGGCAAACTTTGATGGCCCGTGGATGTAATATATGTAATAGCTATGATAGCCTAGTGTAAGTTGCTTGCTTATTTATTTCCTTGTTATCTTGTTTATTTGTTTGCTTGTAGTCTGTGCAGTTCTTTTTCCGCGGTTTGCTAGTGGCCGCAATAACCTATTTTAAAAAAACTAGGCCACAATAACCATGGCCTGCATATTTACTATAGTGACCATGGCCCTTCTACGGGTCGTAGAAACAATGGGCCTTATATGGGCCATAGCATTAATGGGCCTTCTATGGGCCATATGATCAATTGGCCAAACATGGGCCAATAACAGACCACATTATGGGCCGTAAACGGGCTAGAGTTGGAATCGTCCGTTCATGGGCCGACCATAACGGGCTGTCGTTAATCGGCCCTATTTGATGACGCTATGAAAATGGACCAATGGATTAATGGGCCACAAACGGGCCGACTGTTACCACGGGCAGAATTTGGCCCACACGTAGAAAAGGCCAGCAACGGGCCCTAAATAACCGAATGCTGGAAATGAGCCCCAGAATAAATGGGCCCTGAGAAGGCCGAAAGATAACACGTTGGAAACAGCCCAATGGAATAATGGATCATTAATAAAGAGATACCCTGTTCATTACGGGCCAGTTTCACCATGGGCCGTTAATGGGCCGAGAGTGACAAAGGGCCTCATATGGGCCGAAACACATCATGGGCCATACATGGGCCGAAAGTTACAACAGACTGGAATCAAATTGGATGGCCCAGGTGAAGGTACTGGGCTTAATTCGGATAGGCCGTAACGAACGTGAGTTAGCGGGCTGTAAATGGGCTGTATACGAACATGCCGTTAAAAGGCTTTCCGTGTGACAGCCCGCTACCTTTTGACCAAGTCAAACAGGCCGGCCTTTTCACCAGAATGGGCCTCTGTTGCACCGTGCCACGTGTCGATGGATCATAGGCGCCTCTTGTCCAATGAGTGGATGACATTTGTCTCAACAGTGAGCCGACATGTGGTTCCTCTAGCCATTGAGAACTTTACACGTGGAAAATCCCCATTGGTCTGGCTGTTAATGGGTTATCGGGTCCAAAACTGGACCCGATTGCTTAACTGCGACCCGTTGTGGTGGATGCCACGTGTCGGTTACCCTTGACGAAAGCACTTCCATGACACGCAGTTTTTCGTCATTGAAGTGGAAACTTCCATGATGATAATTTTGGTAATGTCTCATGGAACACTTCTATGATAGCACAGGAATGACTATCTTGATTCTGTCATAAAATCGTCATGGATGTACATGCATGACAGAAAACTGACCTACTGTGACAAACACGTATCATCACGGAAGTGTATTTTTTTGTAGTGCTAAGAGAAACATAAACTACAACATATACACATCAAAGAACACGAGGCTAATCGAAAGTAATTGAAAGGTTGTTACTTACCGAATCTCGTTTTACAGGTTCGGTGCAACTGCTCTTTAACTTGCCACGTTCCTTGAAGATGTCCCTAATATCCCGTGCTTGGTCTTCATTGCTCCTCTTCATATGCACACTCGTGGTTTTAATATCTCAACATGGCAAGAAAAATATAGTAATACTCATGCATCTTGTGGGCAACATTAAAGCACCCATCTGCCATGTTAGAGCATCTCCAACAGAAGCGCAACACGAGTGCATTAAAAAAGCGTTTACAGCACCGGAATAGCCAGTTTTTGCGTGCCGTGGAGTGCTGGCATAGACGTGCTATATTTGTTTCTCCTTTCTACTCTGACACGATACACATTTGACACCGAGTTGATATTGGCATAGATAGATACATAGATAGTTCTCAGCATAGATATAACATAGATAGATAGAAAAATAGATAGTTCAACTACTCCTTGTCATCCGACTCCGCCTCGGTGATGTCCTCCTTTGACGTCTCAATGTAGGTGTCAAGATACAGATCATCGTCAGGGTCCCAGGGCAATGCTGCTCCTAGCTTGATGTTGAATCGAGTGGCCTCCTTCCGCATATGCCTGTCCTCGCGATAGGCAGCTCGCTCCGCCCTCCTCTTCTCCCTCTCCGCCCTCCTTTGCACGTAGAACTCGCGCGCATTGATGATATCCTATGGGAAGCGTTACCGCCACAGCGCCATGGCTCCCTCATCCATCTCGGCGATGCCGAGACAGTGCTCCCGCCTCCGGTTGTCGCGACGACCCTCATCTGTGGCGGAGGCACGAGCTCCTGCGCCCGCTCACGCATCGGCACGTTGGGGAAGTTCATCTCCCTAAGAGGCCGCCGGAGGCGCCACGCCGCCGCGTATTATGCATGGGCGGCCTCGTGGGCGGTGTCGAAAGTGCCGAGGCCGAGGCGCATCTTGCGGAACCGAATCTCGGCGGAGAGGCCGCCTGAGGGGCGCGCGTGGACGCCACGGTAGCCCCAAGTTTCTCGGCGGTGTGGGGGCATGGTGGCACGGTGGCTGCGAGGCGAGAAAGAGCGGGAGAGAGTAGTGGTGAGGCAGACAGCGGTGGGAGGGCGTTGGATTTTATAAAGCGTGTAGCATGTCGCGCGCACGGCCACTTTTTCCCGCGCGCGCAATCCTTTCCCAACGTCCCTGCTATCTCTACTCTATTCTCTACTCTTATACATATCATATATATTAAATTATATGTTTATTTTATATTTATATTTATCACTACTTCTTATATCTTATATATCTCTTATATATATATATAATATCTTCTAAAGATAGAGTTTGTGATGATGGTGTGCCTGCCATCCTGCAATATAGGCCGTCCGATTATATATGATGTTCGATTATATCTGACGGATAGGAAGGAAACTATGACAATTTTGCAGAGAGATACCCGACCTATCTCGACATTTGCAGATAAGGCCTTCCCTCATTCATCGTTTTCTCCCACAAGATAAACTACTCATACAAATGCGTCTTGATGTTCCATGCAACACATGGGCATCTTGCTAGTTCTAAACAACTTTCCATCATTTGCCACACTACTGGTTGCAGATGAAGAACCTACATAAGCACAGGGCAATACATGAACGACTCACAATTACAAGGTGATATTCTGTTGGACAATGCAAGCTATAACCAATTACTTTTACAGGAAAATAGCAACCAGGAGATTTGAAGGGGAGGTATGAACAAATTTGGAACTGCACAAGTACTGCTAAGAGATTCAATATACACATTACCAATCAAGGAGGAGTACGATGGTCGCGGCGGCCTGTGTGCATCATGGTCGGTAACGGGAGTCAGTTCATAATCCATGAGGTGGTGCTTCTGTGCTTGGCATCAGCTTCCGGGAAGCAGATTCGCGACCATGGAAGACGGTGCAAGGGAAGAGGCTCCATGTACGACGACGACGGTGGACCGGCTCTAGTGCGGCATACGATGTCGTTGAGGAGGCAGATGCACTGCGGTGGATGAGTGCGTCAATGTAGAAGGGGAGGAGCACGAAGGTTGTGGTGCCGTGGAGAAGTCTATTTTGCGGTGGGGATAGAAAATGGGGAGTATTCAAGTGTACTACTCTAGGTGTCGGGGTGGGGTTGGCTGGGTAGGAGAACCTGAAGTTACCAAAACAGCCCCCTACCAAGCAGCATTCGTAGGCCTATTCAGAAGGGTATGATGGTAACTCTACACTGCTCGAATCAGGGTCCCAGGAGAGTTTCCCGCTGACCTCCAAATTTCGTAACACTGAACTCCCCGTTTGGCATGTTGGGTGATTGCGCTAAGCAACTAGCGAGTAGTACTAGTAACTACTAGTACTCCCTGCGTTTTTATTAACTCTGCATATTAGGTTTGACCAAAGTCAAACTTCCTAAAGTTTGACCAAGTTTATAGAAAATATAAACATTTACCATAAAAATATGTATGATGTGAAAGTACATTCAATAATGAATCTAATGGTATTTATTTGTTATTGTATATGTTAATATTTTTTGTTATAAACTTTGTGAGAGTTTACAAAACTTGACATTGACTAATGCTAATACGCAGACTTAAATAGAAGTGCAGGGAGTACACATTTGTTTTCTTAGTTTGTAGGGGAATTAATCATTTGTTATAATCATGAAATAAATATACTAGGCTACTGACTTTGAATGTAATGGTTTATACAATTCAATAGTTGGAATCATTGTTGAATTCCAATATGTATACGAGGTCTATAGTATTTCACAATATTCTCAAACTCACATAATCCCAGTCAAATGATAATCTAAATGCATTTCATAGTTCTTACTTTGTAGGATGCAACAAAACCAACCATAACTCTACATGATCTATTATAAAAGCAACATTTTGAACACATCCCAATGTGTGAATGAAACATGTAGAGAGAGCTTGCGAAGATGGAGCAGATAGGGAGTGAAAGATTGTACGTATGTGAGCGAGAGAGTAGGAGACAAACCTAATGTGAGAGAGAGAAAGGAAGAAGTTAGGTCTGTGAGAAATATGGAGACATGTTGTGTGGTGTGGTCACCGTCTTTGATCTCCTCAATGCCCTCTTTGAAAATTGAGGTGGTGTGCATGCTGAGGTGCAATGAAGCACAAGTGAGAGTAGTCGCCATATAACCTCAGATGGGGATGAGTTGTGTGCCCGGGGTTGGGGGAGTGT
>NW_021236564.1:84762-96343 GCF_002162155.2 Triticum dicoccoides | reverse complement strand
ATATTGAGAGAAATCAAACCTATGGAGAGAATGTGTGTGTATGTGATGGAAAGCTACATGCTAAATAGGGTTTTCAGGAAGAGATTGTGCGTGTGAGATAGAGAGTGATGTGCGGGCCTTGAGGTGGGCAGGGGCGGGTGAGTGTGTCAAAATGTGTGTGTTGATGCATGTGTTACATGCCATCGTGCGAGGGATGGACAAATCAAGAGAGATGGCTATTGTGTTACAGATGCTCCTCTCTCTCTCTCTCTCTCTCTCTCTCTCTCTCTCTCTCGCACACACACACACAATTAAAAATAGAAGACCGTTCTCTCATGTATGCACAACGTATCGGCATCTCTCTATGTCTCACTCATGCATTATCATTTGCTCATTCACACCTCTCTATGTCTCTATCAGAGGCACACCGTCTCCACAATGCCCTTCCGACACAACACACATATGGACACATACACGCGTTCTCTCTCAGTCACACATGCATAATCAATATTAAAAAATGTCTAGGGCGCACCTAAATATCCAAATCCAAATAAGTACGAACTGAAGGTAAATTCAAATATATGGAAATATTGTAGAGTGAAGAACTTTTCCAGGAAAAAAAGTAGAGTAATATTCGGGGATTTTTTTCACACACAAAAAAAGGTTCAGTGGATGTCCTTCGAGCGCGACACGGTGATGCACCATTCAATCGACCGCGCGGCCGCGGTGCACGTGCTTGCTCAAGATTCTGTATCAATATTGTGCTAACTATATGGTAGTATAAGAGTTGCCTCAGTCTAATGTTTATGTGTACTAGTACAGTGTTCTATTAAGTTCAACTAACCCTATATAAACTAAACTAATCTCCCATACGCACACTCATCAATATGTCGTCGCCGCCGTTGCGCATGCGGGCGCCTGCCTGCTTCGGCCGACCATTTCTCGCCCATCATCACCGTGTCCCAGCCATCCCTATGCCATGAAGCCGAAGGATCACCCGCTCACGTCATCTACAGTCCCTCCCCGCGATGCCGATGCACTACCAAGCACGCAGCAGCTAGTGGAGCCGCGTCTATGCCCGCAGCGTACAAAGAGGAGGACGAGCGCGTGCTCCAGCACGCCAGCGAGGAGCAGCTAGCGTTTCATTGTCGTCTTCGCCCGCGCGGAGGAGGCGCGCATGGTGGCTGTCACGGCGGAAGCCAGCCATGCCTGCGCCGAGCGTGCAAACCGGGTGAGGATGTGGTATCTTCCTTCGAGACCTTGAGTGCCACGTGGATCCTGCAATTTGAATGAACAATTTGGGTCAGTTGACTCTTGTGAGTCGTGGGATGCAACATGGACAACCAGAAGAGCTTCTTCAAGCTCCGAAATTGATGCACTGTTCATCTTCTCTCTTAGACATAGAGCCGCCAGCCCGCCACAGGCCTAACCGCATGTCACCGCCGCGCCGACCTCCCCTGAACGCCTGCCAGCGCCATGCTCCCCCCACCCCCGCCATTCGTTTAACCTCGAGCACAATCCATTTTTTCCGGCGAACTGCATTCCACACCCAACACTCATAAGATAGATCATGGGCACTCTCCCACCCTAATATAGATATTGGGGTAGCTTCTCTGCCGTTTTCTTCCTTTGCTCCGTCGAACTTCTTTAACAAATTGACTGACCCAAAATATACTACTACTATGTATTAAGTATAGTAGGAACACGAAGATACAAGCATTAGTACCAACTACAAGAAGAACATTAGTAAGACATACTAGTACTACTGTACGTACTAAAGAGTTCAAATAATAAGAAAAAACATAAACATAGTTCTGCTAGGGGCTCAACACAACACACCCCTGAAATAAAACTAAGCAACTAGTCCGCTTGACACTGCAGTAGAACCAGCATGAGCAACGACACTGCCACCTTACTCAGGGTCCGAGTCCACGTCATCGAATTCGTCCTCGTGCCTCTTCCTCTTCCTCTTTGCCGACACTTCTTTGCCTGAACTGGATACTAGGCTCTACCTCTTCATCCAACCCTTGTAGATATTTAAACAAAGGTAGGCATCCATTACCGCGTACACGATGTGATCTTCATCTATTCTCTTTAACTCCCATGCATGATGAAACTCCGGGTGAGGTTTCTTCAGTTGTGCATATGAGGGATCAATCATGGCTGCTGCCAGGGTCTGAACTGAAGGCTGAGAGGAGGAAACCAGGCTTGCATTCTGGAGATCGAAGGGCTAGCCTACAACGAGGCCTATCCAACCCAGGACTCTCCTGTCATTCGTAAAGTCTAAAGTAACGAATTTCACTATTTTGTCCTGGAGGAAGAACTCAAATTCTTGGCACCTAACGCCGGCATGGCATATGTGGTAGACCAAGCACACGTTATGTACGCAAACCTGGATCAAGGCGGGCTTCTTCTTCTCTGCCTCCTTTAGAAGCTTCTTGCTTTCCAGGACTATGGTGTACTCAACATCTAGCCCAGCGACCCTCTCATCCTTTGAACTTTTGAACATGCGTAGGAAGCGAGCAAGGCATGGTATCACTGTCGCGGATCTACGGGTGTAGATGAGGATGATTTCATCGCCGGTGATGGTTCTAACGTTGTACTCACCGGCGATCATGGAGATTTGCGAGGCTATGGATTTTGGAGGCGGGTTAGGATAAGTTGAACTGGTGTAATGTGGAAGGACGAGACGAATGGGAGCGAACTGTTGTAAGGTAGAAGACGGGGACGAGTAGGGCGTGCGAATGGTGTGGGGTGGTGGCTTGCCCATTGGATGAACGGCTGCATGCCCAAAAGAGTTCTCGAGTACTATGCGGGTCTCACTAGATGTCATGTCTACTAGACCCGTATCGTAGGCCTAGCGGTATAGCTTCTGCGTGTTCGCACGTCATGCCGGCGCGTGCATGTAACTTCACTTAATTTTGTTAACAGTTGCGCCTCCCACGATCTTCGCCTCCCTCTCGCAGTCGCGCCCTTTGAGGCTTCAGACGACTATGAATGAGCAATTTTGTGCCTACTCCGCATGCATGATACTCGCTCCGGTCCTTTATACTCAGCGTAAGATTTGTGTCAAGTCAAAGTTTGCAATTTTTTGACCAAATTTGTACTGAAAATATCAATATCTACAAGACAAAATATATATTTTATGAAACTACATTTCATAATGAGTATAAAAATATTGATTTGACATTGTGAATGTTGATACATTTTTCTATAAGTTTGGTCAAAGTAGAGGTACATTGACTTCAAACAAAACTTATATGCACAAGGCAACTAGTTCGTTCGTCCAGGTGCATGCCATGTCCTATCTAGTCATCAGAACAAGGTTAGCTATTAGAGTACTACTACCACCCTTCTAGTTTAAAGGTGTCAATTCAAAAATTTCACCTACTCTTACCAAGATAGTGGCGGTGGAATGGTTTTTATAGTCTGCAAAAGCACTCAATTAATGCTCTCGTTCTTCACAAAAAATGTGTTTACCAATGCATTATCGCATTGCATGCATGCATGAACACTAATGAATGACAAAGATTTTTACCTGCATTAGTTAATATTCTCTTTAGGCTACTCATAGTGGAAAGTATCATATACTAGTATCATGTGCATGATACTAGTGTATGATCCGGGACTACCTTTATAGTGCCCTGCATGACATAAAGTACCATAGAATTTAACATGATATGGTATATACCTATGTTACTCTAAACCCTCTCTCTTCTTTAATTCTTTGCCACATCAGCAAGTTTGCTATTCCCGTGTGCATGATACCAGCTAAGATACCACCACTATCGCCATCCTTAATCATTGCATGCAATAATTTAGTGCACCTTGAAATCTGAACATGTGTGGGGCGTGTATGTTTTTAATGACTTGAGACTATACCTAGCCCAGTATGCAAGATGACCTATTATGCACAGTTCCCCAAACCTGCAGGAAGTTTGTTCATCTCCAAATCTTTTCCTCTCCATGTGTGAACTCAATTTGCCTGCTTGTCTCCTTCTCCCTCCGGCAGTCCCACCACTCCACCCCATGTGGAAAAAATCTGCATGCATGACTCTCCTCCCCCCGCGCTCATCCAATCCATTGTGACCAGCAATATTTCCACCCCTACCCTCCCCCGTAATTTACTCCAACAAATATGCCCATGTAGCTATTACGTTAATCACGCAACATATCTTACGTAGGTGTGCCATTGCTCGCCATAAATACCGCGCCTCCGACGGCATTCGGAAGAACGATCACGTTCATTGCTATCGCCTCCCCCTCCCTCTCATTTCGACCAAAATGGCATCACCCCTCCCAAGCCCTAGCCGCCCCTCGCTGCACCACTCAGAGGGTCACGCATCACCGTTCCATTCCTCATCGCCACTAGTCGAGGAGGAAGCGTCGGTGTTCCGCTCCTCGCCGTGACGCATAGAGGTGGACGCGTCGGTGTTCGCAGTCTCGCCAGCATGTGCGTCGGAGGATGCGTCGGCTCCCCGCTACAAGGAAAATGTTGCGCTGCCCTCCGACCCCCAGCCTTGAGGATCTTTGGAAAGAAATGGAGGTCGCCTTGTGGGAGGCTTTGCCTCCGGCAGAGTGCGCCAAAATAGAGGCAGAGAAGAAGGTCGAGGAAGAGAAGCACACCGCGAGGCATGCTGCTTGGCAGGCCTGTGTCGCGTCCGAGAGAGTCAGGCAGTTGGAACTTTCGCAGAAGGCTCGTGCGAGGGCCGTGATGGTGGCGGAGGACGCCCGCGCCAAAGCCCTGAGTGCAGTTGGTACCAAGTGCCTCATCTATGCTTGGCGGTACGTGGACTGGGTGCACGCTTCCAGCAAAGAGGAGTACCTGTTGGCGCCGGATCACCACACCGTTGAGATTGCGCTCGCCCGTCAGCAAACCGCCAATCAGCACCTTGCGAGTTGCCAGGCTAAGGAAGAGGCGTTGTTGTTGGAAATATGCCCTACAGGCAATAATAAAATGGTTATTATTATATTTGCTTATTCATGATAATTGTCTGTTATTCATGCTATAATTGTGTTATCCGGAAATCGTAATACACGTGTGAATACATAGACCACAACATGTCCCTAGTGAGCCTCTAGTTGACTAGCTCGTTGATCAACAGATAGTCATGGTTTACTGACTATGGACATTGGATGTCATTGATAACGGGATCACATGATTAGGAGAATGATGTGATGGACAAGACCCAATCCTAAGCATAGCTCAAGATCGTGTAGTTCGTTTTGCTAGAGCTTTTCCAAATGTCAAGTATCATTTCCTTAGACCATGGGATTGTGCAACTCCCGGATACCGTAGGAGTGCTTTGGGTGTGCCAAACGTCACAATGTAACTTGGTGACTATAAAGGTGCACTACGGGTATCTCTGAAAGTTTCTATTGGGTTGGCACGAATCGAGACTGGGATTTGTCACTCCGTATGACGGAGAGGTATCTCTGGGCCCACTCGGTAATGCATTATCATAATGAGCTCAATGTGACCAAGTCTCTGGTCACGGGATCATGCATTACAGTATGAGTAAAGTGACTTGCCGGTAACGAGACTAAACGAGGTATTGGGATACCGACGATCGGATCTCGGGCAAGTACGTACCGATTGACAAAGGGAATTGTATACGGGATTGATTGAATCCTCGACATCGTGGTTCATCCGATGAGATCATCGTGCAACATGTGGGAACCAACATGGGTATCCAGATCCCGCTGTTGCTTGTTGACCGGAGAGTCGTCTCGGTAATGTCTGCATGTCTCCCGAACCCGTAGGGTCTACACACTTAAGGTTCGGTGACACTAGGGTTGTAGAGATATTAGTATGCAGTAACCCGAAAGTTTTTCGGAGTCCCGGATGAGATCCCGGACTTCACGAGGAGTTCCGGAATGGTTCAGAGGTGAAGAATTATATATAGGAAGCCAGGTTTCGGCCATCGGGAAAGTTTCGGGGGTCACCAGTATTGTACCGGGACCACCGGAAGGGTCCCAGGGGTCCACTGGGTGGGGTCACCTATCCTAGAGGGGCCCATGGGCTGAAGTAGGAGGGGAACCAGCCCCTGGTGGGCTGGTGCGCCCCCCTCCTTGGGCCCCCCTACGCCTAGGGTTGGAAACCCTAGGGGTGGGGGCGCCTCCACCTGGCTTGGGGGGCAAGTTTCCCCCTGGCTGCCGCCCCCCCTTGGAGATTGGATCTCCTAGGGCCGGCGCTCCCCCCTAGGGGCCCTATATATAGTGGGGGGAGGGAGGGCAGCCGCACCCAAGTCTCTGGCACCTCCCTCTCCCTCTCGTAGAGGTTGGCGAAGCCCTGCCGAGATCGCTGCTGCATCCACCACCACGGCGTTGTGCTGCTGGATCTCCATCAACCTCTCCTTCCCCCTTTCTGGATCAAGAAGGAGACGTCTTCCCAACCGTACGTGTGTTGAATGCGGAGGTGCTGTTCGTTCAGCACTAGGATCATCGGGGATTTGGATCACAACGAGTACGACTCCCTCAAGCCCGTTCTCTTGAATGCTTCCGCTCGCGATCTACAAGGGTATGTAGATGCACTCCTCTCTCTTGTTGCAAGATGAACTCCATAGATTGATCTTGGTGAAGCATAGAAATTTTTTATTTTCTGCAACGTTCCCCAACAGTGGCATCATGAGCTAGGTCTATGCGTAGTTTCCTTGCACGAGTAGAACACAAATCTATTGTGGGCGTAGATGTTGTCAATCTTCTTACCACTACTAGTCCTATTTTGCTTCAGCGACATCGTGGGATGAAGCGTCCCGGGCCGACCTTACACGTACGCTTACGTGAGATAGGTTCCACCGACTGACATGCACTAGTTGCATAAGGTGGCTAGCGGGTGTCTGTCTCTCCCACTTTAGTTGGAGCGTATTCGATGAAAAGGGTCCTTATGAAGGGTAAATAGAAATTGGCATATCACGTTGTGGCTTTTACATTGGTAAGAAACGTTCTTGCTAGAACCCTATTGCAGCCACGTAAAACATGCAACAACAATTAGAGGATGTCTAACTTGTTTTTGCAGCATATGCCTTGTGATGTGATATGGACAAAAGTTGTGATGAATGATATATATGTGATGTATGAGATCATGTTCTTGTAATAGGAATCACGACTTGCATGTCGATGAGTATGACAACCGGCAGGAGCCATAGGAGTTGTCTTAATTATTGCATGACCTGAGTTTCAATGATTAAACGCCATGTAATTACTTTACTTTATTGCTAAACCGTTAGCCATAGTAGTAGAAGTAATAGTTGGTGAGCAAATTCATGGAGACACGATGATGGAGATCATGATGATGGAGATCATGGTGTCATGCTGGTGACGAAGATGATCATGGCGCCCCGAAGATGGAGATCAAAGGAGCTATATGATATTGGCCATATCATGTCACTATTTGATTGCATGTGATGTTTATCATGTTTTTGCATCTTGTTTACTTAGAACGACGGTAGTAAATAAGATGATCCCTCATAATAATTTCAAGAAAGTGTTCCCCCTAACTGTGCACCGTTGTGAAAGTTCATTGTTTCGAAGCACCACGTGATGATCGGGTGTGATAGATTCCAACGTCCACATACAACGGGTGTAAGACAGATTTACACATGCAAAACACTTAGGTTAACTTGACAAGCCTAGCATGTACAGGCATGGCCTCAAAACACAAGAGAGCGAAAGGTCGAACATGACTCGTATGGAAGATACGATCAACATGGAGATGTTCACCGATGATGACTAGTCCGTCTCACGTGATGATCGGACACGGCCTAGTTGACTTGGATCATGGATCACTTAGATGACTAGAGGGATGTCTAATCTGAGTGGGAGTTCATTAAATAATTTGATTAGATGAACTTAATTATCATGAACTTAGTCTAAAATCTTTACAATATGTCTTGTAGATCAAATGGCCCACGCTAATGTTGCCCTCAACTTCAACGCGTTCCTAGAGAAAACCAAGCTGAAAGATGATGGCAGCAACTATGCGGACTGGGTCCGAAACCTGAGGATCATCCTCATAGCTGCAAAGAAAGATTATGTCTTAGAAGCACCGCTAGGTGAAGCACCCATCCCAGAGAACCAAGACGTTATGAACACTTGGCAGTCTCGTGCTGATGATTACTCCCTCGTTTAGTGCGGCATGCTTTACAGCTTAGAACCGGGGCTCCAAAAGTGTTTTGAGCAACACGGAGCATATAAGATGTTCGAAGAGCTGAAAATGGTTTTCCAAGCTCATGCCCGGGTCGAGAGATATGAAGTCTCCGACAAGTTCTTCAGTTGTAAGATGGAGGAAAATAGTTCTGTCAGTGAGCACATACTCAAAATGTCTGGGTTGCACAACCGCTTGACTCAGCTAGGAGTTAATCTCCCGGATGACGCGGTTATTGACAGAATCCTTCAGTCGCTTCCACCGAGCTACAAGAGCTTTGTGATGAACTTCAATATGCAGGGGATGGAAAAGACCATTCCTGAGGTATATTCAATGCTGAAATCAGCGGAGGTAGAGATCAAAAAGGAACATCAAGTGTTGATGGTGAATAAAACCACTAAGTTCAAGAAAGGCAAGGGTAAGAAGAACTTCAAGAAGGACGGCAAGGGAGTTGCCGTGCCCGGTAAGCTAGTTGCCGGGAAGAAGCCAAAGAATGGACCCAAGCCTGAGACTGAGTGCTTTTATTGCAAGGGAAGTGGTCACTGGAAGCGGAACTGCCCCAAGTACTTAGCGGACAAGAAGGCCGGCAACACCAAAGGTATATGTGATATACATGTTATTGATGTGTACCTTACCAGCACTCGTAGTAGCTCCTGGGTATTTGATACCGGTGCGATTGCTCATATTTGTAACTCAAAGCAGGAGCTGCGGAATAAGCGGAGACTGGCGAAGGACGAGGTGACGATGCGCGTCGGGAATGGTTCTAAGGTCGATGTGATCACCATCGGCACGCTACCTCTACATTTACCTACGGGGTTAGTTTTAAACCTCAATAATTATTATTTAGTGCCAGCTTTGAGCATGAACATTGTATCTGGATCTCGTTTGATACGAGATGGCTACTCATTTAAATCTGAGAATAATGGTTGTTCTATTTATATGAGAGATATGTTTTATGGTCATGCCCCGATGGTCAATGGCTTATTCTTAATGAATCTCGAACGTGATGTTACACATATTCATAGTGTGAATACCAAAAGATGTAAAGTTGATAACGATAGTCCCACATACTTGTGGCACTGCCGCCTTGGTCACATTGGTGTCAAGCGCATGAAGAAGCTCCCTGCTGATGGACTTTTAGAGTCTCTCGATTATGAACCATTTGACACATGCGAACCATGCCTCATGGGCAAAATGACCAGGACTCCGTTCTCCGGAACAAGGGAGCGAGCAACCAACTTATTGGAAATCATACATACTGATGTGTGCGGTCCAATGAGTGTTGAGGCTCGCGGAGGATATTGTTATGTTCTCACTCTCACTGATGACATGACTAGATATGGGTATGTCTACTTGATGAAACACAAGTCTGAGACCTTTGAAAAGTTCAAGGAAATTCAGAATGAGGTAGAGAATCAACATGACCGAAAAATAAAGTTCTTACGATCAGATCATGGAGGAGAATATTTAAGTCACGAATTTGGTACGCACTTAAGGAAATGTGGAATCGTTTCACAACTCACACCGCGTGGAACACCTCAGCGTAACGGTGTGTCCGAACATCGTAATCGCACTTTATTGGATATGGTGCGATCTATGATGTATCTTACCGATTTACCGCTATCTTTTTGGGGATACGCTCTAGAGATAGCTACATTCACTTTAAATAGGGCACCGTCTAAATCCGTTGAGACGACACTATATGAATTATGGTTTGGGAAGAAACCTAAGCTGTCATTTCTAAAAGTTTGGGGATGCGATGCTTATGTCAAGAAACTTCAACCTGAAAAGCTCGAACCCAAGTTGGAAAAAATGCGTCTTCATAGGATACCCTAAGGAAACCATTGGGTATACCTTCTACCTAAGATCCGAAGGCAAGGTTTTCGTTGCCAAGAACGGGTCCTTTCTGGAGAAAGAATTTCTCTCGAAAGAAGTAAGTGGGAGGAAAGTAGAACTCGATGAAGTACTACCTCTTGAACTAGAAAGTAGTACAACTCAGGAAGATGTTCCTGTGGTGCCTACACCGACTGGAGAGGAAATTAACGCTGATGATCAAGGTACTTCGGATCAAGTTGCTACTGAACTTCGTAGGTCCACAAGGACACATTCCACACCAGAGTGGTATGGCAACCTTGTCCTGGAAATCATGTTGTTAGACAACAGTGTACCTTCGAACTATGAAGAAGCGATGGCGGGCCCATATTCCAACAAATGGCTTGAAGCCATGCAATCCGAGATAGGATCCTTGTATGAAAACAGAGTATGGACTTTGACAGACATGCCCGATGATCGGCGAGCGATAGAAAACAAATGGATCTTTAAGAAGAAGACAGACGCGGATGGTAATGTTACCATCTATAAAGCTCGACTTGTCGATAAGGGTTATCGACAAGTTCAAGGGGTTGACTATGATGAGACTTTCTCTCCCGTAGCAAAGCTAAAATCCGTCCGAATCATGTTAGCAATTGACGCATACTATGATTATGAGATATGGCAAATGGACGTCAAAACGGCATTCCTTAACGGCTATCTTAAGGAAGAACTGTATATGATGCAGCCGGAATGTTTTGTCGACCCTGAGAATGCTAACAAGGTATGCAAACTCCAGCGATCCATTTATGGGCTTGTGCAAGCATCTCGAAGTTGGAACATTCGCTTTGATGAGATGATCAAAGCGTTTGGGTTTATGCAGACTTATGGAGAAGCCTGCGTTTACAAGAAAGTGAGTGGGAGCTCTGTAGCATTTCTCATATTATATGTAGATGACCTACTTTTGATGGGAAATGATATAGAACTTTTGGACAGCATTAAGGCCTACTTGAATAAGTGTTTTTCAATGAAGGACCTTGTAGAAGCTGCTTACATATTAGGCATCAAGATCTATAGGGATAGATCGAGACGCCTCATAGGTCTTTCACAAAGCACATACCTTGGTAAGATATTGAAGAAGTTCAATATGGATCAGTCCAAGAAGGGGTTCTTGCCTGTGTTGCAAGGTGTGAAATTTAGCTCAGCTCATTGCCCGACCACGACAGAAGATAGAGAAAAGATGAGTGTCATCCCCTATGCCTCGGCTATAGGGTCTATTATGTATGTGATGAGGACATCAATACAATTGTTACACCCATAGCCCCTGCTGCTATACATACTGGACCAATTACTAGAGCTCGTGCACGCCAACTAAATTACCAGGTACTTTCGTTTCTTGGTAATGATTCTAATGTTCATGAGAATATGATGCTGCCTAAATTGGATACATTTGTTTTGCTTACAAATGAAGGGCCTAGCTTGGAGAAGGATGAACATTGCAGCAAGAACAAGCATGGAGATGATGGCATGCGCAAGGGGAACAAGAACGGAGTTACAAGTGATGATTTCAGGACTTTGAAGCCACCATAATGGGTGCATGAAGCCTTGGACGAAATATACAAGATGCCACTTCATAAATTTCGTCCC
>NW_021236564.1:9650-83119 GCF_002162155.2 Triticum dicoccoides | reverse complement strand
GCAAAAAAAAAAAGAGCGAAAAAAAGAATTTCAGAGTGTGCTTTTCCCTTGTTTACGTGCCGCGCGTGATTTTGTTAGTGTTCTAGGCTCGCGTCTCTAGTACGGTCTAGCCTAGGACCAGCACAGTACCGTCGTTGAGCGTTTATTCAACTTTGCATCTCTGAATTGATTATTGCTGACCCTTTTTGCTACCATATTATAAGCCTTCCCGGCTCCACATACATCTACGTCGTGCGTTTGACTCTCCCTGGTAATCGCTCTATCCAAGCTTTGAGAGTTTTTGACTACAACGGTTGCCGATCACCGCCTGCTGCTGGGTAAGAACTGGTAAGAATTTGAGATTTGCTTGACGGATTTGTGACACCCACCACCACCACTTGTTCGTAGTCTGTAGGATCATATTCTTGTGTGTTTCTATTGCTGCTAACCATGCCAGGATCACAAGCCGACGAGATTGACTGGGAGAATTTATCGAACAAGGAGCTTCATGATAAGTTTCAGCAAATGATGACTGAACAGGTGCAAGATGTGCTGAACAATTTTGAAGAGGCCATGGAGAAGATCACTGGTTTTGAGAAGACGTTCGAAACAAAGCTCGATAACAAGTTTAATGAATTGCTCGCGCGTCTTCCACCACCACCACCCGCTGCAGCTAACGCACCTCTCCAACAACAACAACAACAACGACTACCTCCACGTCGCGAAGCAGACCTCCGCCGAGCAAGCCGTGTTCCTCTTGCGTTTGGCCAAACTGTTGGTGCTGCTGTTGATACTTCTGTGGCTCCTGCTGCTGATGTGGAGGAAGATGATTATGTGGGAGACTATGAGGATGAGGTTGATCAAAATCAACACTACGTGCAGCCACCTGTACCACCACCAGCAGGTCGACCTCAGGTATATATTCGTAATGGTAGGCCTGCACCACCACCTCAGGTACGAGATGATGTCCATATTCCTAAACTGAAATTGAATATTCCACCATTTGAGGGTAGATATGTTCCTGATATATATCTTACTTGGGAGTTAGAAACTGAACAACGATTTACATGTTTACAATATCCTGAGGAGAGACGAGTTGCTGCTGCTGTTTGTGCTTTTACTAGTTTTGCATGTGTATGGTGGTCTGAACATTGTAGATTATATCCTATTCCAACTACTTGGGCTGCTTTGAAAACTGCTATGCGTACGCGTTGGGTTCCACCATATTATCAACGTGAATTGCTTCAAAAATTGCAGCGTTTAAGACAAGGGAAAAATTCTGTAGAAGAATATTATCAGGAATTACAAACTGGCATGATTAGATGTGGTATTGTTGAGGAGAATGAAGCTATGCTTGCACGTTTTCTGGGTGGATTAAATAGAGAGATTCAGACCATTTTAGACTATAAGGAGTATACTAATATCACTCGTTTATTCCATCTTGCTTGTAAAGCTGAACGTGAAGTGCAGGATCGACAAGCATTGGGGCGAACTAACTTTTCTGCAGGCCGACCTTCATCATGGACACCACGTGCATCTTCTAGTTCAACTGCACCAGCACCTCCATCCGGTGCCACCTCCAGCCGTGATACAAGAAAACAGGCACAACCACCATTATCTGCCAAGAGCGCACCTGCGGGGCCTGCACAGCGTTCTTCTTCTTCCATGGCATCAACAGGGCACACAAGTGATATTATTTGTCGTCATTGTAAGGGAGGAGGTCATTATGCGAGGGAATGCAAATCTCCGCGTGTGATGATTGCTACCGCGGATGGTGGATATGAGTCCGCTAGTGACTATGATGAGGAGACATTGGCTCTTATTACACGTGAAGAACATTTGGAACATTTACGTGCTGTTTTTATTGCTCTACGTGATGCACGTTTGTTTGGTAACCTTGGGAAGTGCACCTTTTGCACCGACCAAGTATCTTTTCTTGGCTATGTTGTTACTCCACAGGGAATTGAAGTTCACAAAGCCAAGATTGAAGCTATTGAGAGTTGGCCGCAGCCCAAAACGGTCACACAGGTGAGGAGTTTTCTTGGCCTCGCTGGATTCTATAGGCGTTTTGTGAGAGATTTCAGCACCATTGCTGCACCTCTCTACGAGCTTACAAAGAAGGATGTGCCTTTTGTTTGGGGTACCGCACAGGAAGAAGCCTTCACGGTTTTGAAAGATAAGTTGACACATGCTCCTTTACTCCAACTTCCTGATTTTAATAAGACTTTTGAGCTTGAATGTGATGCTAGTGGAATTGGATTAGGAGGTGTGTTATTACAAGATGGCAAACCTGTTGCATACTTTTCTGAAAAATTGAGTGGGCCTAGTCTGAATTATTCTACTTATGATAAAGAATTATATGCTCTTGTTCGGACTTTAGAAACATGGCAACGTTATTTATGGCCCAAAGAATTTGTTATACATTCTGATCATGAATCTTTGAAACATATTAAAAGTCAAGCTAAACTGAATCGTAGACATGCTAAATGGGTTGAATTCATTGAGACTTTCCCTTATGTCATTAAACACAAGAAGGGAAAAGAAAATGTTATTGCTGATGCATTGTCTCGTCGCTATACTATGCTTTCACAACTTGACTTCAAAATATTTGGTTTGGAGACCATCAAAGATCAATATGTGCATGATGCTGATTTTAAAGATGTAATGCAGAATTGTAAAGAAGGAAGAATGTGGAACAAGTTTGTCGTTAACGATGGATTTGTGTTTCGTGCTAACAAGCTATGCATTCCAGCTAGCTCTGTTCGTCTTTTGATGTTGCAGGAAGCGCATGGAGGAGGATTAATGGGACATTTTGGCGTGAAGAAGACGGAGGACGTACTTGCTACACATTTCTTTTGGCCAAAGATGAGACGGGATGTTGAGCGTTTTATTGCTCGATGCACTACATGTCAAAAAGCTAAGTCACGACTCAATCCTCATGGTTTATATATGCCTTTGCCTATACCTAGTGTTCCTTGGGAGGATATATCTATGGACTTTGTTTTAGGTTTACCTCGAACAAAGAAGGGGAGGGATAGCATATTTGTTGTCGTGGATAGATTCTCGAAAATGGCACACTTTATACCATGTCATAAAAGCGATGATGCTGTTAATGTTGCTGATTTGTTCTTTCGTGAAATTATTCGCTTGCATGGTGTGCCAAATACTATTGTTTCAGATCGTGATACTAAATTTCTTAGCCACTTTTGGAGATGTTTATGGGCTAAGTTGGGGACTAAACTGCTTTTTAGTACTACTTGTCACCCCCAAACTGATGGACAAACTGAAGTAGTCAATAGAACATTGTCTACTATGCTTAGGGCTGTTTTGAAGAATAATAAGAAAATGTGGGAGGAATGCTTGCCTCATATTGAATTTGCTTATAATCGTTCATTGCATTCTACTACTAAGTGATGAGGACATCAATACAATTGTTACACCCACAGCCCCTGCTGCTATACATACTGGACCAATTACTAGAGCTCGTGCACGCCAACTAAATTACCAGGTACTTTCGTTTCTTGGTAATGATTCTAATGTTCATGAGAATATGATGCTGCCTAAATTGGATACATTTGTTTTGCTTACAAATGAAGGGCCTAGCTTGGAGAAGGATGAACATTGGAGCAAGAACAAGCATGGAGATGATGGCATGCGCAAGGCAAACAAGAACGGAGTTACAAGTGATGATTTCAGGACTTTGAAGCCACCATAATGGGTGCATGAAGCCTTGGACGAAATATACAAGATGCCACTTCATAAATTTCGTCCCGAGGCTATTTTAGGTGCTGCGTCACCTTATTATTGGGCCAGGCCCATGTAATTTCGAAATACATAAGTATAGGCTATTTTTAGAGTCCGTATGTGTGGGGAAACAAGAGATAGGGTTGATTTCGGACCCCTCCACCAAGGGCCACGAAATTCCCCCCCTCTTCCTCCATATATACAGCCCTTAGGGCATCGTTTAGACTTTGGGTTTTTTTTAGATTAAAAGTTCGCCATAGCTGCAACTTCGCGTACTTCGTTTGTGTTCAACGACCAGACAAAGGCGTCACAGAACCCCACCTTGATCAATAAAGCTTTCATCTTATATTCGCAATATCCAGATTGCAATCTTAGTTTCTTGCTTGTTCTTCGTTTGCTCGCAGGAAACAGACCCTCGTGGTCAGGTTGATCGTGCTTCGGCGTGGTCAATAACCTCTCGGAGTTGGTTTAGCGATTGCTAAGGCGCGACGTCCTCGTACGTTCGTAGTCGGATCATCAAAGTCGACTTCCACAAAAGCGATATCCATCATCTCATCGAAAGACGGGACACCTTTGCCTCTATGCGTACGCGTTGGGTTCCACCATATTATCAACGTGAATTGCTTCAAAAATTGCAGCGTTTAAGACAAGGGAAAAATTCTGTAGAAGAATATTATCAGGAATTACAAACTGGCATGATTAGATGTGGTATTGTTGAGGAGCATGAAGCTATGCTTGCACGTTTTCTGGGTGGATTAAATAGAGAGATTCAGACCATTCTAGACTATAAGGAGTATACTAATATGACTCGTTTATTCCATCTTGCTTGTAAAGCTGAACGTGAAGTGCAGGATCGACAAGCATTGGGGCGAACTAACTTTTCTGCAGGCCGACCTTCATCATGGACACCACGTGCATCTTCTACTTCAACTGCACCAGCACCTCCATCCGGTGCCACCTCCAGCCGTGATACAAGAAAACATGCACAACCACCATTATCTGCCAAGAGCGCACCTACGGGGCCTGCACAGTGTTCTTCTTCTTCCATGGCATCCACAGGGCACACAAGTGATATTATTTGTCGTCGTTGTAAGGGAGGAGGTCATTATGCGAGAGAATGCAAATCTCCGCGTGTGATGATTGCTACCACGGATGGTGGATATGAGTCTGCTAGTGACTATGATGAGGAGACTTTGGCTCTTATTACACGTGAAGAACATGGTGGAGATGATTCTGATCATGAGACGCAATACATGGCTCCTGAAGACGCTGACAGGTATGAATGTTTAGTTGCTCAACGTGTTTTGAGTGTGCAGGTCACACAAGCTGAGCAAAATCAGAGGCACAATTTGTTCCATACCAAGGGAGTTGTGAAGGAACGTTCTGTGCGCGTCATAATAGACGGAGGGGGCTGCAACAACTTGGCTAGCATGGAGATGGTGGAGAAGCTTTCTCTCACCACAAGACCACATCCACATCCTTACTACATCCAATGGTTCAACAACAGCGGCAAGGTTAAGGTAACACGTACTGTTCGTGTGCATTTTAGTATCTCTACATATGCTGATTATGTTGATTGTGATGTGGTACCTATGCAAGCATGTTCCTTATTACTTGGTAGACCTTGGCAATTTGATAAAAATTCTGTACACCATGGTAGAAACAATCACTATACTCTTGTTCATAAGGATAAAAATATTACTTTGCTTCCTATGACTCCTGATTCCATTTTAAAAGATGATATTAATAGAGCTAATAAAGCAAAACAGGAGACGAATAAGAGTGAAAATCAGATTGTGGCAAAAGAATTTGAGCAACAAATGAAGCCTAATAATAAACCATCTAGTGTTGCTTCTGAAATTAAATTGAAAAGTGCATGTTTATTTGCCACCAAATCTGATATTGATGAGCTAGATTTCAGCAAATCTGTTTGCTATGCTTTTGTGTGCAAAGAGGCATTATTTTCATTCGAGGACGTGCCTTCCTCTTTGCCTCCTGCTGTCACTAACATTTTGCAGGAGTTCGCTGACGTCTTTCCACAAGACGTGCCACCGGGATTACCGCCTATTCGAGGGATTGAGCATCAGATTGACTTAATTCCCGGTGCTTCCCTGCCAAACCGTGCACCATACCGTACCAATCCAGAGGAGACGAAGGAGATTATGCGTCAAGTACAAGAGCTTCTCGACAAAGGTTATATACGCGAATCCCTTAGTCCTTGTGCTGTTCCTATTATTCTAGTGCCGAAAAAGGATGGTACATCACGTATGTGTGTTGATTGTAGAGGCATTAATAATATTACTATTCGTTATCGTCATCCTATTCCTAGGCTAGATGATATGCTTGATGAATTGAGTGGCTCTACAATATTCTCCAAAGTTGATTTGCGTAGTGGATACCATCAAATTCGTATGAAATTGGGAGATGAATGGAAAACAGCATTTAAAACTAAGTTTGGATTATATGAGTGGTTAGTCATGCCTTTTGGGTTAACTAATGCGCCTAGTACTTTCACGAGACTAATGAACGAAGTTTTACGTGCTTTCATTGGACGATTTGTGGTAGTCTATTTTGATGATATACTGATTTATAGCAGATCTTTGGAAGAACATTTGGAACATTTACGTGCTGTTTTTATTGCTCTACGTGATGCACGTTTGTTTGGTAACCTTGGGAAGTGCACCTTTTGCACCGACCGAGTATCTTTTCTTGGCTATGTTGTTACTCCACAGGGAATTGAAGTTGACAAAGCCAAGATTGAAGCTATTGAGAGTTGGCCGCAGCCCAACACGGTCACACAAGTGAGGAGTTTTCTTGGCCTCGCTGGATTCTATAGGCGTTTTGTGAGAGATTTCAGCACCATTGCTGCACCTCTCAACGAGCTTACAAAGAAGGATGTGCCTTTTGTTTGGGGTACCGCACAGGAAGAAGCCTTCACGGTATTGAAAGATAAGTTGACACATGCTCCTTTACTCCAACTTCCTGATTTTAATAAGACTTTTGAGCTTGAATGTGATGCTAGAGGAATTGGATTAGGAGGTGTGTTATTACAAGATGGCAAACCTGTTGCATACTTTTCTGAAAAATTGAGTGGGCCTAGTCTGAATTATTCTACTTATGATAAAGAATTATATGCTCTTGTTCGGACTTTAGAAACATGGCAACATTATTTATGGCCCAAAGAATTTGTTATACATTCTGATCATGAATCTTTGAAACATATTAAAAGTCAAGCTAAACTGAATCGTAGACATGCTAAATGGGTTGAATTCATTGAGACTTTCCCTTATGTCATTAAACACAAGAAGGGAAAAGAAAATGTTATTGTTGATGCATTGTCTCGTCGCTATACTATGCTTTCACAACTTGACTTCAAAATATTTGGTTTGGAGACCATCAAAGATCAATATGTGCATGATGCTGATTTTAAAGATGTAATGCAGAATTGTAAAGAAGGAAGAATGTGGAACAAGTTTGTTGTTAACAATGGA
The DNA here is from genome assembly GCF_002162155.2 of Triticum dicoccoides. Taxonomy (NCBI): domain Eukaryota; kingdom Viridiplantae; phylum Streptophyta; class Magnoliopsida; order Poales; family Poaceae; genus Triticum; species Triticum dicoccoides. Next base: position 75,905 of record NW_021236564.1, on the reverse strand, counting down.
TTTGTGTTTCGTGCTAACAAGCTATGCATTCCAGCTAGCTCCGTTCGTCTTTTGTTGTTGCAGGAGGCGCATAGAGGAGGATTAATGGGACACTTTGGCGTGAAGAAGACGGAGGACGTACTTGCTACACATTTCTTTTGGCCAAAGATGAGATGGGAGGACATCAATACCATTGTTACACCCACAGGCCCTGCTGCTATACATACTGGACCAATTACTAGAGCTCGCGCACGCCAACTAAATTACCAGGTACTTTCGTTTCTTGGTAATGATTCTAATGTTCATGAGAATATGATGCTGCCTAAATTGGATACATTTGTTTTGCTTACAAATGAAGGGCCTAGCTTGGAGAAGGATGAACATTGGAGCAAGAACAAGCATGGAGATGATGGCATGCGCAAGGGGAACAAGAACGGAGTTACAAGTGATGATTTCAGGACGTTGAAGCCACCATAATGGGTGCATGAAGCCTTGGACGAAATATACAAGATGCCACTTCATAAATTTCGTCCCGAGGCTATTTTAGGTGCTGCGTCACCTTATTATTGGGCCAGGCCCATGTAATTTCGAAATACATAAGTGTAGGCTATTTTTAAAGTCCGTATGTGTGGGGAAACAAGAGATAGGGTTGATTTCGGACCCCTCCACCAAGGGCCACGAAATTCCCCCCTCTTCCTCCATATATACAGCCCTTAGGGCATCGTTTAGACTTTGGGTTTTGTTTAGATTAAAAGTTCGCCATAGCTGCAACTTCGCGTACTTCGTTTGTGTTCAACGACCAGACAAAGGCGTCACAGAACCCCACCTTGATCAATAAAGCTTTCATCTTATATTCGCAATATCCAGATTGCAATCTTAGTTTCTTGCTTGTTCTTCGTTTGCTCGCAGGAAACAGACCCTCGTGGTCAGGTTGATCGTGCTCCGGCGTGGTCAATAACCTCTCGGAGTTGGTTTAGCGATTGCTAAGGCGCGACGTCCTCGCACGTTCGTAGTCGGATCGTCAAAGTCGACTTCCACCAAAGCGATATCCATCATCTCATCGAAAGATCGGGACCCTCGCCTCTATCAGTATGCCATGCTGTGTACCAGACCTGATGTAAACCTTGCCGTAAGTTTGGTAGGAAGGTACAAAAGTAATCCCGGCATGGAACACTGGACAGCGGTCAAGAACATCCTAAAGTACCTGAAAAGGACTAAGGATATGTTTCTTATTTATGGAGGTGATGAAGAGCTCGTCGTAAAGGGTTACGTCGATGCTAGCTTCGACACAGATCTGGATGACTCTAAGTCACAAAATGGATACGTGTATATTTTGAATGGTGGGGCAGTGAGCTGGTGTAGTTGCAAGCAAAGTGTCGTGGCGGGATCTAAATGTGAAGCAGAGTACATGGCAGCCTCGGAGGTAGCGCATGAAGCAATCTGGGTGAAGGAGTTCATCACCGACCTAGGAGTCATACCCAATGCGTCGGGGCCGATCACACTCTTCTGTGACAACACTGGAGCTATTGCATTGCCAAGGAGCCCAGGTTTCACAAGAAGACCAGGCACATCAAGCGTCGCTTCAACTCCATTCGTGAAAATGTTCAAGATGGAGACATAGATATCTGTAAAGTACATACGGACCTGAATGTAGCAGATCCATTGACTAAACCTCTCCCTAGAGCAAAACATGATCAACGCCAGAACTCTATGGGTGTTCGATTCATCACAATGTAACTAGATTATTGACTCTAGTGCAAGTGGGAGACTGTTGGAAATATGCCCTAGAGGCAATAATACAATGGTTATTATTATATTTCCTTGTTCATGATAATTGTCTGTTATTCATGCTATAATTGTGTTATCCGGAAATCGTAATACACGTGTGAATACATAGGCCACAACATGTCCCTAGTGACCCTCTAGTTGACTAGCTCGTTGATCAACAGATAGTCATGGTTTCCTGACTATGGACATTGGATGTCATTGATAACGGGATCACATCATTAGGAGAATGATGTGATGGACAAGACCCAGTCCTAAGCATAGCTCAAGATCGTGTAGTTTGTTTTGCTAGAGCTTTTCCAAATGTCAAGTATCATTTCCTTAGACCATGAGATTGTGCAACTCCCAGATACCGTAGGAGTGCTTTGGGTGTGCCAAACGTCACAACTTAACTGGGTGACTATAAAGGTGCACTACGGGTATCTCTGAAAGTGTCTGTTGGGTTGGCACGAATCAAGACTGGGATTTGTGACTCCGTATGACGGAGAGGTATCTCTGGGCCCACTCGGTAATGCATCATCATAATGAGCTCAATGTGACCAAGTGTCTGGTCACGGGATTATGCATTACGGTACGAGTAAAGTGACTTGCCGGTAACGAGACTAAACGAGGTATTGGGATACCGAAGATCGAATCTCGGGCATGTAACGTACCGATTAACAAAGGGAATTGTATATGGGATTGATTGAATCCTCGACATCATGGTTCATCCGATGAGATCATCGTGGAACATGTGGGAACCAACATGGGTATCCAGATCCCGCTGTTGGTTATTGACCGGAGAGTCGTCTCGGTCATGTCTGCATGTCTCCCGAACCCGTAGGGTGTACACACTTAAGGTTCGGTGATGCTAGGGTTATAGAGATATTAGTATGCAGTAACCCGAAAGTTGTTCGGAGTCCTGAATGATATCCCGGACGTCACGAGGAGTTCCGGAATGGTCCGGAGGTGAAGAATTATATATAGGAAGTCAGGTTTCAGCCATCAGGAAAGTTTCGGGGGTCACCGGTATTGTACCGGGACCACCGGAAGGGTCCCGGGGGTCCACCGGGTGGGGCCACCTATCCCGGAGGGCCCCATGGGATGAAGTAGGAGGGGAACCAGCCCCTGGTGGGCTGGTGCGCCCCCCCTTGCGCTCCCCTGCGCCTAGGGTTGGAAACCCTAGGGGTGGGGGCGCCTCCACCTGGCTTGGGTGGCAAGTTTCCCCCCTGGCCGCCGCCCCCCCTTGGAGATTGGATCTCCTAGGGCCGCCCCCCCTAGGGGCCCTATATATAGTGGGGGGGGGAGGGAGGGCAGCCGCACCCAAGTCTCTGGCGCCTCCCTCTCCCTCTGCTACACCTCTCCCTCTCGTAGAGCTTGGCGAAGCCCGACCGAGATCGCTGCTGCATCCACCACCACGCTGTCGTGCTGCTGGATCTCTATCAACCTCTCCTTCCCCCTTGCTGGATCAAGAAGGAGGATAGATCTTCCCAACCGTACATGTGTTGAACGTGGAGGTGTTGTACGTTCAGCACTAGGATCATCGGTGATTTGGATCACGACGAGTACGACTCCCTCAACCCCGTTCTCTTGAACGCTTCCGCTCGCGATCTACAAGGGTATGTAGATGCCCTCCTCTCTCTCTCATTGCTAGATGAACTCCATAGATTTATCTTGGTGAAGCGTAGAACATTTTTATTTTCTGCTACGTTCCCCAACAGTTGTGTCGGTGCGTTGGGAAACGGACGCGCACCAGGGCGCTCGTGGCGCGCCGCAAGCGCTCCCGCGAGCGCCATGGATTTTATTAGGAATAATTTAGTTTCATAAGGTGATCTCATTAGTTTTGGGACGCAAATGATAAATCCCGAACATTCTAGAATTATTAGCGTCCTTAATTATGTATGTAAAAGGAAAAGTTTGGAAACCTTGTGTGTGTGTACGCATTTTGTAAGTATGTGCATATAGCACAAACTTAACTATATATTACACTACACGTCTCTCTCTATATATGCTTGTAGACTGTGCTACTACTATTACTTATGTTAGTGCAAATGCATGTTTTAACATTACGATGCGGCTTTTGTAAAAGTAGAAAAACTGCACTAGTCAAGCTTGTGAAATGATTCAATGCAAAAGAAATGCCAAATTGCTCATTTGATAATTGTTTACTTTTAGATTCCTTCTCTGTGGTTATTTGTCTATCGTAATTTTTACGGAGTATCTCACTGGTCGGGAAGGCATGCAAATTCCCAAACCACTTCGTACAGCCTCTATCGAATTTTTTGCCTAACAAGTTGTGCCGTGCAATTGGAATTCCAACTTGAGTACTACTATTAGGAGTACCAGGGGCCAGTTCTTTTAGGCTTCTAGATTAGTAATCCCATAACTACTACCTCCGTCCTAGTTTATTGGTCCCCATTGTAATCTGTATCAAATTTTGACCATAAATTTAACTATTGAAATGTTTATGCATGTCACTAAAAATTATATAACTTTTGTTGACATGCACTAACATTTTATCAGTTAAATCTTTTGTCAAAATTGAGCACAAATTACAATGGTGACTAATAAACCAGGCCGTAGGTAGTAGTTTAGAAGCACAAATGAATGAGTGAGGCGCCTTATGTTACTCTCCACTGTGACTAGTCTTATGGGAAACTCTAGGGAAGAGACGGCTTATTTTTTAAGCCACCAAAAGAACTAGCCCTAGGAGTAGTAGCTAGGGATACTAGGAGTAGTAGCTAGGGATTGAGTGTGCGAGATGAACCGGACAAAGTAAATGCAGAGAGATGAAATGCAAAAAAGACAGAGGAATGTGATGGTTGCTTGTCCGTTTATTTTACCAGGCCACTTATTACTGGGAGTGGTCAGGTTTTGTGATATGACGGCTTTACTGCCGCGCCATAAGCGGGGTGAGACTCCCGTGCAATGTCGCCCTCTACACTAGTACTACCTCGGTCCTGGTTTATTAGTCCATCATTGAATTTTACTGAATATTTGACTGACAAAATGTTAGTGCATGTCAACAAAAACTATATCGTTGGATTTGTATTTGAACATAGTTTTCTATGATATAATTTTTGGTGACATGCATGAGCATTTATCATACTATAGATAATGTTAGTTAAATTTATGGTCGTACTAATATAGTAAGGTGCCTGTTCGTTGCACGGAACAGTGAAATGCATTGATTGGGAGTTGTTTATTTTGACAAAGTATGTGGGGGTCATCTCATGTGTAACGAGTATCGATAGGTTTCTTCAGATATTATTTCTTCTCTAGAGCTGACAAACATCCAGGTGAAATAGATTAAAAAGTATCTTTTTCAAACAAAAGTGTTCAACTATTCAACTTGCAGCCAAAACTTGTGAAGAAATAACACTTATTGTGCTTTGCAAGAAATGATCTTTAAGAATTTGTTTTTGAGTATCGATTTTGTTTATTTTTTCTAGACCACCATGAATGTACTCCTTACATCTAGGTGATTAAGTCGTCTTAAGTTGTGCACCATGACCAAGAATAAGGGGAAAATGAGAGAACTTAATGTTTATTTGCTAATTAATAGCATTGCATGCAATGAAGTAACCACTACATGTCGTGTTTGGTAGTCTTGAGTCATTGAAAACATGCACGCCCCACATCTCTTGTTGGTTGATATGTCAAGAAATAAGAAACATAGTGGCAGTTAATGCAACGCACCTAAGTGGTTTGGGATTATTTGGTTTTCGTAAGGTGACTTAGAGCGGTATAATAAGGTATAGTCAGCAGGCTGTAAGAAGTAAAGTAATATTTCTAATGCTTAGTTGGAGGAGAGAGGATAGGATAGAGAATGTAAGAAGGCTCTCATGCAACAGCCAGCTGAAGCACGTGCTCCTAGGCACTATGTGAGAGTGGAAAGTGGGCCATGTATTAATAAAGTAGGACATACTTATAGCTAATTGTTATACATGTTGGCTATAGATGAGATGGCACATTCTCATAGTCAACAGTTGGCTATACTATTAAGTATTAACCACGCACTTATACACCTCGACGGAGGGATTAAATCAGGATGACTTGGAAGGGGGCAGAGGAGATGTAAGAAATGGTTCATCATAAGTCTTTCACCATTACTGTATTGAAAATTCTCAATTAATCTCATAAATGGAAAGCGAGAACTCTAATGGAGCAAAAGCATACTTCGAAGATTCTAGACTAAACCATAAATGGACACACTTTTATTCAAGTGTGATACTCTAATAGAGCAAGATCATGCATGGGAGGTTCTATACTATATAAATAAGAAGTCTCCACATGCTTAGACAGTGGATTACATTGAGCGAAGACTAATGATGAACATTTGACTTGGTAATGGATATGACTAGGTGAACCTCCTTGGAGTCCCCGTGCACCATCTTGGGGTGAAAATCATACCAGGCGTCTTCCATGTCGACATTGCCGGGAATGGAGCAGCTCGGCACAGTCCCAGTCAGCGTGATGGAGGCGGCGTGGGTGCCCTCGTACCTCAGAGGGGCAGTAACAATGAGCACACACTCATACACCGGCCTCGTGTCAGTGTCAGCGGCGTTGCCCCTGAGTAGCACATTACAGAGACATGGCGGCGGCCTGCGCGGGCCTTGCTGGTGCCCACGACCAAGAGGAAGATGCTACCATCCTCCTCCGCGACTTGCAGGCGGCGGTGATCCTCCAGTGACTCCGGCACGGCGAAAGGGTAGCACGTCTTGTACTTGATGTTCACCACCGTGGGCCAGTAGTGTGTGACGGACGGTGCCGTGAGGTGCTGCAAGAGGCTCACCAACGAGCCCTCAAATGGCAGCATGCACTCATAGTAGTAGCAGGGCACGTGCGCGCATCTGGAACTATGCTCCGTCAGTGAGTGCTGGTCGACGTACCTCTCGCAGCCAAAACTCTTGTAGACGCATGGCACCTTGCAGGCATCGACCAGGCTGCCAATGAAATGTGAGTGTTGTAGGGGACATTGCGCCCGTCGAATGGAGCGCAGGAGGGAGTGGCTGTAGGGGACGTTGCGCCCGCCGAATGGAGCGCCGGAGTAGCACACGAAGCAGTAGATGGTGTCCTTAATAGTACTCCCTAGTCTCTACTCTTATAAAAAACGAGTTGGTGATGATGCTGTACCTGCCATCTTGTAATATAGACCGTCTGATCTATATCTGATGGATAGAAATCAAACTATGACAGTTTTACAAAAGATACCCGCACCTCTCTCAACATTTACAGATAAGGCCTTGCCTCGTTCATCCTTTTCTCCCACAACCTCATTGTTGAGAAATTTAAAAAGGAAATCTTTGGAACAATCTAGCATGGTGGCCGCTGCCGGCGCCATCCATCCCCATGCCTCCACCCAGTCCGACCACCAGTCACCACCAGGCCCCACTCATCCTCACCTTATCTCTCATCTTTCTCGAGATATCATTTTTTCGATGAAATTCCAGAGATTCCATTTTTCCGATAAAACTCTCAAGATATCATTAGTTTTTACACATGGGATTACTCTTGCATGGGTCAATCACAACATGTGTTTTGTTAAAAAATGCATCTTGATGTTCCATGCAATGCACGAGCATCCTTCTAGTTTGCTTATAATTCTAAACACCACGTAGACACATTCTTTGACCATTTTAAAACTATGTTAGTATCATTGTTAGTGGTCAACCGGTGCAAGTTAGAGCCCCGGGTGTTTTAACCTTTTTTTAGTAATGATATCTAGCGGCGAATCCCACGTAACCGTCCGATTTCCATCCGACAGTGCCTATTTTTAAGCCATAGTATTTGGCAAAACCGCCACCTTTACACATGTACTATAACTGCATCACGGGCGTTTGCAACTACCATGTCTCCCAGCAAATGTTTGCTGGGGATTGGAGTTAGCACCAATGGCGGTTCGTAGTCGTTCCATGCTTGAGCATTGAAGTTTGTAACTATTTCAGAATATACTACTCCTCCGGTGCTAGTAGTACAACAAAGTGCTACTCCACTATATTCAAACTAGGGCATAGTAGTAGGTACTATAGGGATTAATAGTAATGTGATCACTCAAGCAAGTTGTCTGGTATCAATATGACCCTACATTGCTAGGATGTGTCTCGTAAGTCAAGCGGCATGCTGTTGTCATCATCACATGTCCACTTCCCTCAGCACATATTCGCTTCTCCATCTTCGTCCGCACATAATTGTCCAATTTTCCATCCCTGCTAAGTCGCCTCCACCCTCTTCTGAAACCCAAGAACTAACAATGGTAGAACCGAGAAACATTCGCCGAAAGAGTGGCTGGAATTCGCTCCCCACAGAGGAAATCAAGCTCATTGTTTCACGTGTGGATAATCTCTATACCATGTCGCTCGCCTTGTGCTCGTCGGGGCTGTACCGTTTACTCAAAGCCCTCAGGCCGGAGCTTTTTAAGCCAGCTCCTTGCTTGCTGATACCGCCTGATCTTCAAAAACGGCATGTCACGCAGCATAACGATCGTAGGGTGGCGAGCATCAACCCCCTTGACTGTGATCCGATCCCCGTCACCCTCAACTACATTAACGACATGTACATGGTCGGCATGAACATGTCTTGGATGGTGCTCGTCGACGGTCGCGACAGCTGGATGCTCGTGGAGGTCTACACCCAGTGATTGATCCCCCTTCCTTCGATTAACACTGCCCTGCTTTGGCACCATGGCCCAGAATACTTGGAATCTTACATTAGCCAACATGATACCAAGTTTGATTTGCTCAAGGTTGTAATGTTACAAGTGCCCACAAGATACGCGAATTATAAAGACTTCAGGCTTATTGCGTTCTTCAACCACAGTCTCGCCTATCTGATAGGTCCGCACGTCCATCGCAGGATCATACATCTTCCACGGTTCTCTAATGCCATTGAACACAAGGGCTTCATTCACGCCGTGGACTCCTTCTATGGCTGGACATATTGCTGGCCTACTCCAGTCATCTCTACAAATGGCTGTTACAGTAGTATGTTACTTTCCTATGATATCATGATGGCTTACTTATATTACTATCAACATTTACTAGAAAAATATTCATGCTCATAACATGTTGTTCTTAAGTTTGACAAAAGTATGAGCCCTTTTTATTTGACTCCAACTTGATATGATGTTGTAGGCTGCCTAGTGTCCCTACCCTTCCTAATCCCAGAACCGTTCAAAGAAAAGCGGCATGGCAGTTGTAGGTGGTTCCTGGCTTGATCAAACGCCGGCGAACGATTGATGATCGTTCGCTCGTACCAGACGAGTTGTTTCGTGGAATACAATCACAGTCACTGCAAGGTCTTTGAGCAGGATCCCAGCTTCTGTGGGCCTTCATTGAATATTTGACAGGAGGCTGGTAAGTAGCCTTGGTACATGCTCTCTGTTTCTCAGACCGAGTTATCCGATTAACCAGGAGATAACCGACGACAAGGATCATGATGGCAGCGCGGTTTCGTTCATCAGGCAAAACTGTGTGTACACAGTATACCATGCGTCTCTCCATGCACCATACCCTGATATGTGTCGCCATGCTTGGAAGCCCAAAGTAGGAGAGAAAGTCACAAGTATCAGACTTCGACCTGCTCGCTGGAGTTTCCCCGGCCAGGCACCCATCTGGGTCAAGCCGTTAGCCAATCTCCACAGCTTAATAAATAGTAACCTCTAACTGAGCCAGTTAGTTAGATGCGTACACCTGGTGTAGTGGGATCTTTATTTAGTATGATGCATACACTTGTTCTTTTTTGATAGCCCTTTTGTAATGATGGCTGATGTTTGGTTTGGAAGAGAGAGAGCTGCGTCTTTACTCTTCTGGCCTGCTTACTGCTTATGTTGCACCCCCAGCCCTGGTTGCTGCTGCTCCTATTTTCAATGTACAATCAATAGTATATTTCGTCTGTTGGTTGAATAAATGTGTTGTTAGAACAACAAACACAATGTTTTGGAAGTCGTTGCACGGTCCGATTCTTTAGTGCACCGTACCGTATGTGGCGCATACTATCTTTGGTACGGAACACATATTCCACTTGTCGATAACATGCAACCCACTGATGAAGGCCCAATAGAGGAGCCCATAATTAACTGGAAGGGATGCTCTCACATGAATCCGACCCAGATACATGCTCATGGTCCCCTAAACTTAAATAAGTAAATAAATAAGTAAAGCTAAATGCTCATGCACCAGTTCTTTAAATTCATGATTTGAAAAGTCAAATTTTAACAGGAGGATATTATTTCCTATGAGAGTGTCGTTACATTCAGTCGATATTATTCTTAGGCAAAGATAGTGACCAGTGTTTTTTCTCCCACCATTTTATTCTTGCAACCAGCGTACCCATGCAAATCGTAGTTAATGTCATAAATAGTTCCGATCCATTATTGTTTTTCGATAAGAATGCCCAACACAGCCCAACACATTGGTGGCACCACTTTATCCTTCGCCTTGGTGCACTCGCCGCGGCGCCGCCGTCCGGCCCTATAACATAGTGAATCAGGAGAGGACTGTAGTTGTGAGTATGACAGTACGGACCCACCAGGTCCACTCCCAAACATAAGCAAGCGCCACTTTTACTACTCAGATGCACCCCTCCTTTTTTACTCGAATCCACCCAGCTGATATCTGGAACACACATCATTGTTAAAGTATAGTCAATTCATGACAGAATTGCACAACTTTTTTTGAGGATTTGTTCGGAGGAGCGGGCTATAAACAAGGTTGTGCGGTTTGTGTGGCCCATCTGACAACATGACCAACCCAATAGTTTTTTCTTTGGGAAAATAGGTAGTCCACTATTTCTTTTTGAAGAATACTCAAGCTAGGCCTATTTGTTTTCTCCGACTTACTGGGCTGCAAATCATTCAAGACGAGGAGGGATGCATTCCGGCTTGGCCAAAGCGTATGGTCAGTATATCTTACAAGTAATATGAAAGGGACTGCAAATTCCAAAATTATTATAGCAAATGGGCAATTAGTTTCATTTTTTGCTTTTGTTCTTCACTGATATTTTATATTTCATTGGATTTTAACATGACATAGTACTACTTTATTTTTAAATTTGTTTTAGTATGGCTACTAATTTTTCGATTAATAATATTTTGTTCCCCACCAAAAATATGCAAATTTTGAAAATTTCGCACATTTTTAGTTCAAAATTTTAACCCTGGCACTGACCTGAAAATGGGCAGCAATTCTAAAAATGGAAAATGGGTAGTAAATTATAAAAATAATAGTAAATGGGATGTACACGCCATAGATTTTGAGGCTGACTTGTTTACGCAAGGTTTTGTCAGTCAACACACAATTCTAGGAGCAGTACTGTTGGATGTCCATCCAATGGCCGACGTGCTTCTTCAATCTCTGATCTTCCTGCTCCAGCCGCCTAAAGCAGCACCTGCGAGACTGCCTGCTCCCTCCTCTTGTGGCCGGCTCTGATGCCGCGCAGGCTTCACCGGCCCACCCTGCTCCCTCCCTTGGCCTGGCCATCCCTCTATCAGGGCGCACCTATTGTTATTCTCCGGTGATGGCAGCCTCACGCCGCAGGCGAACCAGTCAACCATCATACTCTCTTTAGCGTGGGCATCCACTTCCGTGTCTTCGTCGGCTCCGTGTTGTTCCATTCCTAGGCCTCACCGTCGTCCATCGTGTTGGTGCTCTAGGCGCGGCGTGCTCAACATTCAACAAACGACAGCCATCATAATAGGGATGTACATGGAGAGGCTGATAATAGGGATCCCCATGGTCCATGGCCGCACGCAAGCAATTGCCTCCTTATTACGCGAAAAAATGATTCCTTCCACTAATATCTGGGGCACACCAGTTCGGAGGCTGACCTGTGGGCCTACTAAGTTGAAGCGTACATAGGGATTTGTCAACTTAGTCAAAAAATGGTTCTAGCAGCAGTGACCATTGGATTTTAATCGAACGATCCTGCTACTTCTTCAATCGCTGCTCTTGTTGCACTAGGCGCCCAAACCAGTGCTGGCGAGACCGCCTGCTCCTGCCTCCAGTGGCTAGTTGTGCTGCCGTGCAAGCGTCACTGCCCCACCCTACTCCCACCGCTAGCCAGACCATCCCTCTACTGTCTACTCACCCACAACCCGTGTTATTCTACGATGACGGCAACCTCACACCATAGTCCAAGCAGTCAACCCTCGTACTCCACTCCGCGTGCGCATCCACTGCCTCGTCTTCCCCGGCTGCATGACGTCCCCTTCTAGGCCTCGCCGTCGTCCATCGCCTTGGTGCTCTCGGTGCGGCGTGGTCAATGTGGTCAAGGAACGACTTCCACCGGAAGAGGACTGTACGTGGAGAGCCCGATAGCTGGGTACACAGCCGCAACAAGGAAGTGCCTCCTTATTACGCGTAAAATAATTATTCCTCCACCTGACAGTGGGGACCCACCGAAAGGTACTTTGTATTTTGCGAAAAAACATTTCCCCCTTGATAGCTGGGAGCCACCAGCTACATCTTCGCATGCAAGGAAGTGCGTCCTTATTACGAGCAAGAAAAATGATTCTTTCCCTTAACAGTTGGGACCCACCAGCTATATCTTCGCACGCAAGGAAGTGCGTCCTTATCCTCCCTAATAGCTGGGACCCACCTAGTCAAAGTGAACGTAGCGTTGTCTATGTACATACCTTTCGATCGTCTGTCTGCCACGATGAACCGTGGCCGAGTAAGGAGTGGTAGCAGTTCAGGCAGTCCACTCAAAACCGTGTACACATATGTACACCTAGATGCCAAAAAATACGTCCACATACGTACATACGGGCACGGTCTCGAACACGTACTCGCGCATATGGCCATGGCTCTTGTACATGGAGAGGCCACAGATGGCAGCAATGGCGTCCTGTTCACCAGAAACCAACCGACTGGGTCGGAACGGAGAAACGGTGTTGTGTTCATGGGGAGGCAACAAAATGCGTCGTGTTCATCGGGAGGCAACGGAATATGTCGTGTTCATTGGGAGCCAACCGGCTTGGACGGAATAGGTGAAACAAGGTCCGGCGTACCACAAAACGGAGAAAACGAGCCTTTTGTTCGACCGCGTACGGTCGAAACTTGGTCCTGTACATCGGGAAAGTTCTGGCGTACCGCAAAATAGAGGAAACAGACTTGTGTTTGACCGCCTACGGTCGAAAGGGTCTTGTTCATCAGGAAGGGTCTGGCGTACCACAAAATGGAGGAAACAGACTTGTGTTGGAGCGCCTACAGTCGAAACGGGGTCCTATTGATCGGGAGGGGTGTGGCGTACCGCATAACCGAGGAAACAAACTTGTGTTGGAGCGCCTACGGTCGAAATGGGGTCATGTTCATCCACACTCTACTGCCTCGCTCCAGCCTCCACCTGCTACTATACATCCACCGTCAACTTCCTCTAGCCTCCACCTGCTACAGTTCATCCACCGTCGACTTCCTCCAGCCTCCACCAGCTACTGTTCATCCACGAGGGTCATGTTCATCCACCCTCCACTGGCTACTATTCACCCAGCCCTCCACGGGGTCCTGTTCATCCAGCCTCCACCGGCTACTATTTAACCAGACCTCCACGGGGTACTGTTCATCAACCCTCCATCGGCTACTATTCATGGAGCCTCCACGGGGTCCTGTTCATGCACCTTCCACCGACCTCCTCGATCGGGGTCCTGTTCATCAAGCAGGAACGGCCTACTACTACCATGGGGTCTTGTTCATCCAACCCCCACCGGGAACTGTTCATCCAACTCCAACCACGTACGTCTCGATTCGTTCAACCAACCCCCATCGGGAACTGTTCATCCAACTCCAATCACGTACGTCTCGACTCATTCAACCAACCCCCACGTTCGCTGTTCATCAAGAGGAAGGAGGTTTGATCGACTCAGTTAGCGGCAGTAGCGAAGGAATGCTTCAATCGGGTTTAGTTAACAGCAAGGGGTCGATTGGGGTTCAGTAACGTAGCTAGTGCAATCGGTCGGGGTCAGTTAGAGCTCAATGCCTCACTCGGGTTTAGTTAGAGCTTAACACCTCAAACACACACGCGTACGTGTATGACAGAAATGTGCAAACCTCCGTGCATCACTCGGCCCCGACCACCCACATTTTCCTCGCCCTCGCTTCTATCATGAGTTTTTCTGGCATGGACGACTCAAAGAATGTTACGCAGGTGTGTCTCCAGCCCGCCCAGGACGACAAGCCCATTTTTCTGTCATGATCTTTGTCATAGAAGTAGGATCCCACCACATCTATGATGATACCGGGTTTTGTCACAATTATCGTCATAGAAGTGTCATAAGCATGACAAAAAAAATTCGTTTGGCCCAAAATGTCATACATGTGTCTTTTTTTGTAGTGTAGGTCGTGGGGCGATGGGTTGGTTGGCTAGATAGGTTGAGTTCTTCACACACGCCCCAGAGTTCGGACCTCTCTTGACTCTGCGGAGGCCTGAATCCGACATTTGGCGCGCCAGGTACGGGCGCGTAGGACTCCTCCTTCCATCTTTGTGGCGGAGGCTCCCCGAACCGTTGCTGAGCATTGGGCGGCTCGCGCTGCCCAGGAAGCACCCTTCGGCCGCGGAGCTCATCACCCTATGATCCCCACGGCCAATTGGCTGCCGGTGTCACCAACCGTCGGCTGCACGGGCCTCTCCCGCCATCTCTTGTTTGGCGCCGTGATCGTGCCACCACATGGTCTTCTGGTTATGCCATGGTGTCGACCCTGCGCACTCGCCGGCAGCAGGAAAACACGTGAGCCACACTCCTTGTGGCGCATGAGTTGCTGCGATGCCGGTTAGTAGAAGGCAGCCATGATGCCTTGCTTGGTCGGGTCACGGATCTGCTTGACACCGCCTGCGAGGGCGCGGTGCCTTTCTACACCCTACCTACGTCATTAACGCTGCCAGGGGTATGCGCTTGCCCCTGCTGTCTCCGCTCGCCCTTCTATAGGGAGTCCGGAGGGTCTCACGGTGGTGGTCTAGAACACGACACCGCCGGCCCGACCCAAGATGCGTTTCCCCGGAGTGTGGCCGGGGTAGGCGGTCCCTCCCAGAACTGCATCAAAGGACCGCCCACTGGTCGGCATGACAAGGCACCAAGAATGGTAGGCAACAGAGCGGAGGGACTAGGGGCTGGCTTCAGGATGATGGCCTCTGGTGCCTCCGTGCCGCCATCGGTAGGCTCGTTGTACGAGCAAAGGAGAATCCCACACATGTTCCCCTCGTTTGCCTGGATGTCGGGATCGCCGAGGCCACACGGGACCGGGTCCCCTTGCAAGCCAACCCGATGGCTCGCCGGCACCTTCGACAGAATCAGTCACCGGTTACAACCAATATCTATGGAACATGTCGCGCTATCCTTAGATCGCAGGTAGATCATGCCAAGACGGCGCGCCTCCGGGGGCTGGCCCCACCCCAGGCTGGCGGGGGGTGCCAGGAGGTCACGCGAGGACGCATCTCATACACAGGGGAGGGGCCCATTGCGAGGGCTCCCCCGCGTCACGCGACATGCGGCGCCACTGCCATGGTGGCATGTTCCATCCGGAAGCATGTCCTCTCTCAGGGAAGGCACCGGCGAGCCCTCCCCCCGGCCGAGGGCCCGCGGCCCCCTCACCACTGCTCGCATAGCCCCTTGCCACTTGGTCCTGTCCTGGTTTCCGGATGCCCCAATGGTGGCCGGGGTGTGCGTGAGGTGGGGTTCCCACCCACGGGGCAAGAAGCGCCCCTCAAGTCTCCGCTTGTGACATTCTCACGTAATAATAACTAGGGTTGTACACGCCCGAGAGTCTCCCGAGCGCTGCCCCTGAGCCTCACTGGGGCTTCCATGCACGTCTCAGCTGGCGGATGACATGGTCCCCCAATGGTTATGCCCAAGCCTAGGCCCCATGCTCCGCGCTGGGCGAAGACTAGAAGACTAGCATAGGTGCCAGACACGGCTGTTTCCCTTGCCTTCTCTTGTAGCCGAATCTGCTATTTTTTGGAATGAACTTGCAGCTCTAGCGTTGTTGTTGAAAAAGGGGGCGGGGGTGTTCCTGATTTTTCATTTTCCCAGCTGTTTTTTCCTCGTTTGGTTTTCGGTTTTGCGAAAGATGGCGGGTACTCGTGGTTTGCTCCATCGCACCCCGCGAGCGGGGGCTGGACATGGTTCGCACGCTGGTGCTAAAGACACCTTGAGGGCCCAGGCCACAACATTTGTGGCCTTGCCCACGCGCATACCTCTTCGGACCCTCGCGTGACGCTCTCAAGCGAACTGGCGGCAACCCCTCATAGGCCTTGAGCCAGAGGCCACAACCAGATGCGACAATGGCGGTCACCCCTTCTCAGGGGCCATGATCGCGCGAAAAGTAAATAAAAGCACGACAACAGGGAGTGCAAATATCACTTAATACGTCACAGGGAATATTCTTCCAAAAATACTACTGCATCCCCGCGGGGTTACGTTTAAAGTTCTGACAGGAAGACAGGGAAACACAAGCTTAGCGAGGTGCACCGTCATCATCCCTTCTGCTGCTGTCATCGTCGTCGTCGTCTTTGCTACCATCATCATCCTCAACAGCTCTGCCCTCTTCAGCCGTGGGCATGACCACATCGTCGGCAGGGGCGAGCTCTGCGGTCAGGTCATCCACGTGATCGTCCACCTAGCTCGTAAGGACGCCTTGGATTACCCCAGGCATGGGGGCTATCATGACATGAAAATCAAAGTCGGAGTCAGAGCGAAGGAGGTGGTTGATGACGCACGAGAATGCGCGCCCAAGAAGGTCGCGACTGTTCTCCATGACAAGTAGGCGCGCCCTCGTGTCCCCGCCCACAAGGCGAGTCATGATCTGGGTGAAGAAGTTGAGGTAGTCGGCTTCGTCGGCTTCGAGCAGACTAGAGGCGTTCTTATTGCAAATGGCGCTCAGGGCCCGTTTGGCCCTGAGCCCAAGGGCCTCGAACATCAAGGAGCGCTCACGCTGCAGCGTTCGATGGTGGCCTGCCTCGTCTCTCTTCGTAAGGGACGTAACACCCTCAACCTGCTTATGAAGGAAGGACAGATAGGCCTCAGCAGTGGCCCGAGCTGCCTCAGCGGCCTTCGCGCGCCGCTCTGCCTCAGGTAGCTTCACCTTGAGGGCATCGACCTTGCCCTGCAACTCCACATGCTGCTGCTTGAAGCGAGCCTCCTGGGGCTCCAGCTTCTGTCGATAGTCTTCGACAAGGGTCTCGCGGATCCTCGTGGTTGACCTCTCGCTAGATCCTTGCCTCCCGAGAAGCAAGGGCATCCTTGGTGGTGGCCACTTGGCGCTCCATCACCTCCAAGCACTCACGCTCCAAGCTTAACTCCACTGCCTCTAGCACCAGCATGTCATCGGGCATGCGAGGCCTCCCCTCGCTCGAGGGCGGCCCGGTCGGAGCAGCGAGCGCGGCCGTGCGTGCCCGGACTCGCTACTCAAGGATGGCGTTGGAGGATTGAAGCTCCCTCTCGCGCGCCTCCACTACATCACGCCGGCAGTCTATGGCTTGGGCCTCCTCCAAGGCGCGGTCATGAGCCTCCCTCACCACAGCC
Organism: Triticum dicoccoides; assembly: GCF_002162155.2. Lineage (NCBI taxonomy): Eukaryota > Viridiplantae > Streptophyta > Magnoliopsida > Poales > Poaceae > Triticum > Triticum dicoccoides. Next base: position 58,651 of record NW_021236564.1, on the reverse strand, counting down.
AGGGGCCCCTCCGCTTCCATTCTAGCTTGCACGTGCTGCAGATGACCGAGGTTAATGGCGACTTGCACCTGGCGCCAGGCGCAAGTGCTCCCCTTGAGGCGGGCGTCGATGTCACCAAGCTCCACCTCGAGGTGCCCCAACGCACTCGCTGCCTCTCGAAGAAGGTCATGACAGACGACACTGCACCCGCGTGCTACCTGCAACACCCGGCCTGGGATTTCCTCCACGTCTGGGACAGCTTGAGAGGCGTGCGAGGCCTTGCCCGCCTCAGGCATGGGTGCTGGAGGTGGGGCTTGCTCAGCCGCTCCTTCAGTCCAAGCTGGGGCCCAACACAAACACGCCTCGCTGCTTGCAGACGACGTCGTCCCGCAGGGCAGCCAACTACTGGCGAATATCAGCGAGGGAGCTCTCGGCACAACATCCATGCCCCAGAGGCCGCCCCAGGAGAAGGGCGCGGAAGTACGATTCTATGCCCCCCGGGGGTGAACCCGGCTCGATATGAAGGCACCACCTCACGCGTGGACGTCAGGCTCATGAGGCCTAAAGTCGCGATGGGCACAGTGCCCACCGGAGGACGTGCTTGGGACACACCTGCCGCCGCAACAGGAGGGATACTAAGGGGCAGAAGTTAGAAGAAGGTGCAACATACAAGAGTCAAGGGCAAGGCAAGGTACTTACTCATCCACGGCTATCCATTTACTCCTCTTAAGAGTTCATGGGACAATGTCGCGACGGCTCCAGGACCCTTTCCTCTTGCGGGATACCCCAAGCTCTGGAAGGGATGCGCTGCAGGCCGGGCACAGCCCTTCATGGCAGGGACGGTAGCTGTGTCCGTGGGCGGCGCTCCTCCCCTGCCGCCTGCGGGGTTGGAGGCCGCCACCTTAGGAGCACATGGCGGCGCCTGCCCTCCAGTGGCCACCTTGGGAGCACATGGTGGTGCCTGCCTTCCAGCGGCCAACTCAGGAGCATATGGTGGTGCTTGCCCCCCAGCGGCCGCTTTTGGAGTGCTCAAAAGTGCCCGCTCCCCCGCGGCCAGCTCGGGAGTGCGGACCGCAGGACCTCCGAGCACGGGAGTCACCAAGAGGGGGTTGTCGCGAGGCTTCCCATGGCCCTCGGGGAGCAGCCCCCACTCGTTGAAGCATAGCATCTTCTTGGCGAAAGCCCTCACGTTCAGGAAGTTGTACAAAGGGCGACCCTCAAGTGGAAGCGTAGTGGGCTCCCCATTGGTTAGGAGCTGCAGCACCCTGCACAACATGTTGAGGGGGTGCGAAGGCACCTGGATCCTCATAGGGTCGTCAGGGCCGGTGAAGGCCCACATTGGGCGAGTATGGCACTGGAGCGGAGCGATGCGCCGCCGGACGAATTCCTTCACCACTGTTGTTGTCATCACCCCCGCCTCCTTCAGCTTGGCCAGCCTGGACAGGACGTGCGTGAGCTGCAGGTCAGCAAGCTCCGCATGACCCCAGCCCGAGCTTGGCTCCGCCAGCACCGATAGGATGAGGAGCGGGGGGCTACGCACGGTGGAATCCACATACACCCACTGCTTCCGGAACCCCCTCGTGTCCATACAGAGCGTGAATTCGATGTTGGACCCTGCGGTCGCCGCCACCACCTGAAGCGACACGCTCCCTAATCGTTGCCTGCTGTCGACCAAGTGGAGCGAAAAGAAATGGCGGAGCAAAGCCACGGATGGGGCAATGCCCACGAAGGCCTTGAACAAGAAGGCAAAAGTAGAGAGGAGGATGATGGACCCAGGATCCGGATGTAGCGCATGGATTTGGTAATGCGAGAGCACAGCATTGAAGAAATCAGAGAATAGGGGAAGGAGGCCGGCAAAGAGGAGATAAAGAGGGATTTCGGTGGCCTCCATATCAGCTAAGGTCTGGCAGGCAGGCCAGACCATTGTCGCCTTCCACTCGTTGGAATCGGTGATAAGGGCTTGCCGGACCTTGTCCAGCCCTTCCCAGTTGATCACTATGGACCGGTCCAGCACTAGTTCCGGCCCCGCGAGGGCTCCGCGGCCACATGGGTCTTCCCCTTCTTCTTCCTGGGAGCCATGGTGGCGGGGTGGATCGGGGCTGGCATAGAGTTATGCGAAGAAGACGCAAGTTTGCGAGGAGGAGGAGGAGCAGAATGTAGGCACGCAACAAGGCAATGACGGCTGGGCTGCATATGCCAGGCAGTTGTCAAGTTGGGCAATTGCCGAGGTGGCGTGGGGAGGTGGAGATGCCCACATCCCATCAAGCGCTATGTGTCAGCCTGGTCTGCAGGCGATTGGGGCCCGCGGCGCTTTGCCCTTTCCCTTTGGCTTCTCCTTGAAGCCAAGTCCGAGCGTGCCTTGGGCCCGGGGGCTACTTTCGGCGTTCTGGGAACCAGGGTACCTAGACTTGCCTGCCTACATCCCACGGTGTGGCTCCACCACCTGCCTGGTGCGGCCTATCTACAACACCACCAAGGAGCCACACCCGCCTGGTGCGGCCTATCTACAACACCACCAAGACAATACCCTCACGAGGGGCCATGCCTCGTGAGGGAAACCACGCCAAGACGTCCTAAGGGAGCGGCGTCCCCAGGCTGCTCCTAAGGAGCGGATATTCCTATGTAGGTGGCCAACCTCATGAGGTTGCTGTGATGTCAGCCATGATGATCAACACCAGGCGGGCGCCAACGGGCGCAGAGAGGACAGTTTCCTCTTTGGTACTAAGGAGGCAAGCGCAGGCGTGGGTTCCTGAGGAATTAGGCAAATGTTTCCATTCCAGTGTAACAAGACCAAGACCACCAGGACGACAGGACGGAAGTCTTCGCCGAGCACACCATAGCATCACGGCTAGAAGCTTTGTAGGTGAAGACCACCTTTTGTTAGGAATAGATGTACTGCATGTCCCCTTTCAAATTGGCCGCTATGGGATCCCTTGCCGCCTATGTTTTGGGGGAAGAGGAACGAGGCCACTATAAGTATAGGTTAGCCTCCACCATAGAGAAGGATCCGGACCACCAATCCGAACCTCTCCCTCACAGAGCAGACCTCGCGAGGTTGTTCATCCCTTGTACTTGTTCATCTTCAGCCCCTCGTGAGGCAAATCCACCACAAAGCAGGGAGTAGGGTTTTACAACAAGGTGGCCTGAACCTGGGTAAACTGCTGAGTCCATCTTCTTCCTTGTTGATCGAGCTAGGCTGTGGGGAAATGGGTTGGTTGGCTGGATAGGTTGAGTTCTTCGTACACGCCCCATAGTTCGAACCTTTCTTGGTTCTGCGGAGCCCTGAATCCGACACACACTTCTCAGGGTTCAACTTCAAGTTGATCTTGTGCATGTTTGCAAAGGTATCTTCCAAGTCCTGAATGAGCATTGATCTATCCTTGATTTTGACCACTATGTCATCCATATAAGCTCTAACATTCTTGTGCAACCAAGTCTCACACCCAATCTGCACTGCTCTTGGAAAAGTAGACCCAGTGCTCTTCAACCCGAAGGGCATCCGCACAAAGTAGTACGTGCCACATGGGGTTATGAATGCGGTCTTCTCCTCGTCCTCTTTTGACATGAATATCTAATGGTACCCGGAGTATGCATCTAGGAAGGAAAGTAGCTCACACCCAGAGGTGCAATCCACAATCTGATCGATGTGTGGCAAGGGGAATGGGTCCTTTGGGCATGCCTTGTTTAGGTCTGTGAAGTCTATGCAAAGCTTCCATTTCCCATTCGTCTTGCGCACCACCACTGATTTGCCAACCACGTTGGATGCAACACTCCTCTGACCAAACCAACCGCTTCAAGTTTCTGGACCTCCTTGGCAATGAATTGTTGCCGCTCCAAATCATGTTTTTTGACCTTCTGCTTGACGGGCCGAGCATGAGGGCAGACAGTATAGTCAGGCTCGATTACCTCCCTAGGAACGTCGGGGATGTCAAATGATTGCCAAGCAAAGACATCAACATTCGCTCGTAGGAAGGCAATGAATGCGCTTTCCTATTTGTCATCAAGGGTGGAGCTGATGGTAAACGTACCATCAGCGCCACCCAGCCCTGCCGGGACCTTCTTTACAGCAAGCGAGGCAACTTTGGATATCTTGCTAGTGGAACTCTCTAGCAAATCATTGACGGGTGCAGCGCACTCTAGAGTCAGCGTCCTCGCTAGCTTTCTTTCCTTTGTTTTTCCTTGGCAGGAAATGCAATTTCCATGCCCTCGGCAGCGACCGCATCCCGGTACATCTTATCCATGCATACGATTGTGTCTTTCTTTTCTGACGGGATGGAGATGACGCCCGTTGGTCCTGGCATGTTCATCATATTATAGGCATAGTGAGATGCCACCATGAATTTTTTCAGTGCCGGACGACAAAGAATCCCATTGTACGGCAAAGGAAGCTTGACCACATCAAACATAATCTTCTCAGCCTGGTAGTTCAACTCTCCTCCAAACATCACCGATAGTGTGATCTTCCCCTTAGGACGACTCCTGCCAGGGTTCAACCCTTGAAACGTGCCAGTAACCTTGAGCTCTTCATCTGATATTTGCAACTTGCTAATTACCTTGGGGAAATTGGATTCAAGCATGTCCCGCAGTCAATCAACATCTATGTGACCTTGAGGTTGCGGATTATCAGTGAAACCAACAACGGCAAGCACCCTACAACGATGGTGTGGTCAGGGTGATCCTCTTCATAAAAGATAATGGGCATGAGGGACCATTTTAGTGGTTTCTGGGAGTCTATTGCTGGCTCTATAGCATTGACCTCACGTGCCAACTATTTAAGCTGATGGCGAGAGGAGTGCAAAGATGTGCTTCTGTCAATGCATAGGGCCTCTGTGGCTTTGTAGAACTCTTGCTCACTGGTTTCCTCTTCACCCCCTTCATCACTTTTGACATCACCTTCCTTCTTTTTACGTCCCCTAGCAGGCTTCTCTTGATGCTGGGGAACCTTGCCACGGCGGCCTCCTCTGCCGCCTCGGCCCTTCCCGCCACCACCTTCTCTGTGTCTTTCCTTGTCACACTTCTCATACTTAGCTTTTTGTTTCTTGACAAGTTTCTCAACTTGATGACACTCTTGGAGATGATGGCCCTTGGTCCGGTGGATATTGCAGTATGGCCCGTCAGCCTTCCCAGGCTTCTCGGCTGTCGTAGCCTCCCGACAATCAGTGCACGCGACAACTTCCTTGCTAGCGTGTTCGGTCTTGGCCTTCTTGCTGGTACTAGGAGTGCCAGAACCCTCAACAGCTGGTAATGCCTTCTCCTTGCGCTTCTTGTTGTGCTTTTTATTCTTCCTCTTTGAGTTAGTGGCATCGTCATCATATTCTGAGTCAACTTTGATGTCATCCTGTTCTCCGAGGAGTCGCCTCCCTTCCTCTGTATGGGCACACTTGTCCGCCAAGGTGTACAGCTCATTCACAGTCTTGGGCAACCGGACGTTCATCTTGGAACGTATCCTCCTGTTGTGCATGCTTGACTGGAACACGACAATCATAGCTGCCGGTTGGATATCTCAAATGTTCCTATGCACCCGGATAAACCTTGGCATGTACTTCCGCAAACTCTCCCCTTCCTTTTGTGGAAGGAGCTACAAATCGCTGGGCTGTCCTCGTTCTTGATGGCCGCCCGTGAAGGCACCAACAAATTCATTGCATAGGTCAGCCCAGGTCTAGATGGAGTTCTCCGGCAAGTGCATCAGCCATGACCTCACGTTTGGCTTGAGTGCCAAAGGGAAGTAGTTGGTGAACACGTTCTCATCTCTTCCTCCGGCGGCTTGAACATCGATGGTGTAAATGCTAAAGAACTCTGCCGGGTTTAGCCTTCCATCATACTTACCTTGTATCTCTGGTTTGAAAACACGGACAGATGGCTAACGGACTTGCCGCAGCTCACGAGTGAAGATAGGGCACCCAACCTCGAAAGGCAAGTACCCACCTAAACTAGGCACGGGTTCATCGACGTCTGGGCCATTGCACCTGTCAGATTGGTGGCGGGTTTCACGACGATGTTCTATAGTGACGCGCGCCTCTTCCCTCCGTCGATCTTCTAGGACCTGCCGCTGATCTCGACGGGGCTGATGATCATATTAGGCCATCGACGCCCCATCGGGATCCTGGTCGCGTTGTTCTGTTGCAGCCTATGTGTTGGCTGCCGTGGAGGTGAATGCTCTATCGGAGTGGCCCCTTCAGCACCGTCAGCGCCTCGGGCAGTTGTTGTTGCTTGCGGGTGCCGTGGCGGGTCTGCCCGCCATGATCCTCCCTCTTCGATGAAACCGATCAAAATCTGAATGCTGTCTCTCCACTCATCCATTTGTCGGCCGCTGGTGAGAATCTCAACAAGAGTTGGGCTCGTGCCATGGCTGCCGAAGCAGTGCTTGGCATCGATGACGACCCAAATTGTGACGTTGCTCGACTCCTGACGGTACCAGTAGTGGCGGCGCCGTGCTCTTGTCACCGCGAGCTAGTCACCATGGCGGCATGGTGACGAGAAGGATTTGCCAAGGTGTTGACGACCCCGTTCATTGCTTCATCTTGGTTACCCTGCCCTAGGGGAGGCGCGTGCCGCATAGCTGCTCCCGTAGAAGGGACAGCTAGGGGGTCGTGACTCGCACCAAAGCGGGCATTATCGTTGCGGCTGTGCCCTCTAGCGCGGTGGGGGGGGTGGAGATCGAACATTCTCCCCACCCGTGCCTTGTGGAATATGGCCATCGGGATGCTGTTGATGCGGACCTCCTCCGGTGTCTTCCGCTCCCGCTTCAGTCGCGGGGGAAACAATGACAGCTCCGCCTGCGCCGGTCATGTCCCCCATGGCGCCCGCATCTCCCAATGCCGCCACAGCACCCATTGTACCAGTGGCTGCATGCGAGGGGACCTTCGAGGTGGAAGGGTGAGCTGTTGCGCCGGACTTTTTCTTGGGTGCCATGGATGATGAAGTTAATGATAAAGAAGATGATGATGAAGATCGATGCATTGTTCATGACCTCAGGTTCACACAAGCGTCTGCCCCTACCTGGCACGCCAAATATGTCATGGTGGAACATGATCACCTATGGGGCCATTAGCCACTCGTGGTTCGGCAGGGGGGAAATCACGTAGCACAAAGAGCGGAAGCCATGGAGCAGCACGACAGAGGGTGACGCTGGTGGTTTTTACCCAGGTTCAGGCCACTGATAAGCGTAAAATCCTAATCCTGCTTTGGTGGGTTGATGGGAGGACCGGGGTGGACACGCAGCGCTCAAGCCCGATAAGGTTGCCTCGGGGAGAGCAGCTATGCATGTATGAGTGTACAAGGGTCTGAATCCTTTTCTAGGTTGCCATGGCCATCCTTTTATAGGCTAGGGGTTACCACAGTGGCAAAAGAGTCATTATCTACTGATTAGATAGTCATCGGTGCTATCATACCTAAATTTAGCAGTTAGGACAAAGTGCATTAAATGCACTGCTAGGTGTCATGCTAAGGATGCAACCCGGCTGGCCTGCTGTGCCGCTTAATCTTCTTCTATCTGCCTGCATCACACGCCTCTAGACGGGTGTCATATAGGGGGAATCTCCCTTCAAAATGGATGCTACGTGCCAAATGACAGCCACTTAATCACTTCGGGGCTCGACACCACACTGATAAGGGACTAGCGTCGCTATGCGTTGGAGCGGTAGAGTCTTGGTGGGGGGAATCCACCCTTGGCGGCCCCGGCAAGCCTGCCGAGGAAATCTTGGAACTTGTCCTTGGTGATGCCTCGACCTGACCAGGCTCGCCTGCCCGGTAAGGGAGGTATTTTCTTAGTGACGTCTTGTTCCCTTGGTTCGTCTTGGTCTTCTTGATTCGCCCTTTAATTCCTCAAAGAGCTATCTCTCTGGCTTGGTCTCGTCTTTGTAGTGTGGCGCCGTTGTATCCTTGCCCTCGCGCCTGTGTAGAGTTTGGGAAACATACGTGAGGGTTTGTTGCGCCGACAAGCAAGCAAGAAGAATCAATGACAAGTGGATTACACGATGGTGGCTGTTGTAAGGAGACATCTCCCTTCCCAGCAACATCAGTTGTCAGTCCACGGTCCACGACCACCTCGTCGGTGGCTGTGACCTTTACGCAAGCAAAACCCTTGGGGGAGGCCCTTGCTGGAGATTCCTCTGCTTGAACTTTTGCTAGTGGGGGCCCTTGGAAAGTCGACCCCTCCTTGTAGGCTCCACCTTGTTGGCTCTCCCCCGACCCTTTGCTAGGGGTGGAGGGACGCTCCTCCGCATCTCCGCGAGCAGGCGAAGTTTGTCCCATACCTTCGCACTCAGGGCTGGGCTGGGGGCTAGGCACGGGATCCCCTACCCTATCCCCTGCCAGATCTGTGCTTCCCAAATGGCTCGACACTGCCGCGTGCTTGGCCCGCTGGGCAAGGGTTTCCTCATCCCTACCAAGTCAAACAAGGCAAGATTAAATTAATGATCAAGTACAAGATGCTTAAACAAGAGGCTCGGTTGTTCTGCTTACTCTGGGTCCCTAAGCATGGAGCCTAGCTCGTACGCCGCAGGTGGCAGGGTTGCTCTGCCCCTCTTCAGGGTCGGTGGAGCGGAACTTGTCGGCGGCAATGAGCTCGTCGATGGGACCGAGATCTCTGGCGGGATTGAGCTTGACAGAGAAGTTAGGTTTGACGAGGGGCTTGGATCTACCCCCATGACCGCCCATCGCTTGGCGGGTGGAGTCTTGGCCTGGGAAATACGAGTGGATTGTCAGCATGCTACATCTTGCTGGTCGCCCTTGGTGGTTGTCTTCTTCACCCTTTGGCTACCCCGTGAGGGGGCAGGGACCACTGGCTCTCTGCTAGCCCGCTTGAGGAGACGCCGACCTGGCTTCGGAACATGAGGACCCATTTCGAGCCCTTCTTCCTCTGCCTCGAGTCCCCTTGCCTCCTCAGCCTTGACTCCTTCTTGGGCCCCTGTTGTTGTGGCTTGGGAAGTCCCGGCTGTGGCAGGTTCAAGCTCGGCAGCCTCCTCCGCGGCATGCTCTTCACTCCCCTCATCAGAAGAGCCTTCGCCCTCAGCACCTTCCTCCTCCTCTCCGTGCTCTTTTCCCCTGACAGCCCTGAGCTCCCCGTCCTCTATGATCTGCTTCGCAATGAATGCCTGCTCTACCTTGGTAGTGCACATGACGAGGTCGTCCTCTACCCTAGAAGCTTTTTCTTCCAAATGGGAGACCCAGTCCATCTTGTCATCCAGGGCGGGCAGTTCCCAATCGGCCTTGATCCCTAAGGCATTCCAATAAGGCATCCATTGCAGGACTTGGCTCAAGGCGGAGTTAAGGTGTAGGGGAACAATCTTGGCCGTTAGATGAAATGGCCCGAGGTTGCTGAACAACTGTTCGTACAACCAGCCGTGGCTGTACAGTGTCCGGTTGTTGATAGGGCCTGGGTATAGTCACATCCTGTCGGCAGAGTTCTTGTATTCCTAGGCAAACCTGTCCCTCCTCTGCAGCGGTGCAATGCGGCGCCGGAGAAAGTCGTCCCCCACATGCTTGATGGTTATCCTGGTAGAATTGAGGCGCGCGATCCTATTCAGCATTAGGCGGAGCCTATCATCAGTAAGGCCTAGCTTGCTCCAGTCACTTCTGCACATGACACATTCAGTCCGTGTCGAGCATAACCCAGGGGCCTCTTCATCCTTGATCCAGCACCAGTCAGCCCTCCATTCCTCCCACTTGCTGCGCTGCTGGCCAGGGAGATAATCCCAATCTTCCTTGTTGCACCGAGGAATCCAACTTATCTTTCCTGAGCGGTGGGACTTATCCTCTATCCATGGGATGAAGAAGTGCCTGAAGAAATCCACGTTGGGGGCGACCCCAATGAAATTCTCACACAAGTGGGCGAAGATTGCCATGCACGCCATGTCATTGGGCGTGAAGGACGAAATCCATACGCCGTCATCATAGCACAAAAGAAATCAGAAAAGGGGAAAGAGAGGCCAAAAAGAAAGTATGCGCAGAAGAAGCGGTACGAATTTGATGGAATCTTGGTTCCCTCCGGCAGAACTTCGGGTGCTCCATGCCCATTCCTAGTATCTCTCCCTCACACATAGGCATACCTTGTGATTAAGGTATTGCCGTCCAAGTGTGACAGGGATAAAACCACATCCTCCTGTCGCCGCCTATCTAGTTCTTCTGCTTTCCTCCTCTCTCCTCCATCGTGGGATCCGCGGAGGCGGCCGCCTACTTCCCCTTCACGGCGCTCGTCTTTTGCCCCATCTCTTGGACTCGCGAAAGAAGTGAAAGATCTAGTAGAGTTTTTGGGGCGGGCGATGGCGGCAAAAGCGGGTTTTTGGCTTGAGGAAGAAGCTGAAGGGAGAAGAAACAGATGCAAATGAGCAGCTTCCCTTCACGTTGCCTTTTTATTGAGAACACGCAAAGGGGCTGTGAAAGCACAAGTGCTCCCTGGGTGATTTTGGTAATTAATGTCAACATATATCTTGTTGGACTAACACTTTTACCTAGTATGTTTCAGACAAGTTCAACAATGGAGTGGCATGGGCTAGAGGATGTGGAACCCCTTCAAAAAGCTAAGGACAAAAGGATTGGCTCAACCTCAAAGCTCAAGACTCTACATTTTCTATTTTAGTGATCCAAGATCACATTGAGTCTATAGGAAAAGCCAATACTATCAAGAGGGGATGATGGGTTGCTTAATGGCTTGCTTGCTCAAAGTGCTTAGTGATATGCTCCAAAGCCCTCAACTACTTTCCCACATCCACATATGCCCTAAACCAAAAAGTCTAACTCGGCCCTACTGATTATTTCTATCCGGCGCCACCGAGTTCAGATGTCTTAGCCACTACCACAAACCCTAGGCAAATCGGTCTCACCGATAGGGATCCCGGTCTCACCGAGATGGGATTGTAATCTCTCTGTGTATGTGCATTACCAAAATCGGTCTCATCGAGTTTGAGCAATCGGTACTACCGTGATTACAATGCAAACTCTCTAGTTAACTTATTACCAAAATCGGTCCCACCGAGTTTGTGTAATCGGTCCCACTGAGTTTACCTGACCAACTCTCTGGTTAGATTATTACCAAAATCGGTCCTACCGAGTTTGTGTAATTAGTCTCACCAATATTACGTTATGCCCTAACCCGAACCATATCGGTCTTACCGAGTTGCATGTCGGTCCCACCGAATATCCTAACGGTCACTAGATTTGCTGAATCGGTCCGACCGAGTTTCTCAATTCGGCCCCACCGAGTTTGGCAAGTTGTGTGTAACGGTTGTATTTTATGTGGTGGCTATATATACCCCTCCACCTCCTCATCATTCGTGAAGAGAGCCATCAGAATGAACCTACACTTCCAACTTACATTTTCTGAGAGAGAACCACCTACACTTGTGCTGAGACTAAGATATTCCATTCCTACCATATGAATCTTGATCTCTAGCCTTCCCCAAGTTGCTTTCCACTCAAATCTTCTTTCCACCAAATCCAAATCCTGTGAGAGAGAGTTGAGTGTTTGGGAGACTATCATTTGAAGCACAAGAGCAAGGAGTTCATCATCAACACACCATTTGTTACTTCTTGGAGAGTGGTGTCTCCTAGATTGGCTAGGTGTCACTTGGGAGCCTCCGACAAGATTGTGGAGTTGAACCAAGGAGTTTGTAAGGGCAAGGAGATCGCCTACTTCGTGAAGATCTACTGCTAGTGAGGCAAGTCCTTCGTGGGCGACGGCCATGGTGGGATAGAAAAGGTTGCTTCTTCGTGGACCCTTCATGGGTGGAGCCCTTCGTGGACTCGCGCAGCTGTTACCCTTCGTGGGTTGAAGTCTCCATCAACGTGGATGTACGATAACACCACCTATTAGAACCACGACAAAAACATCTGTGTCTCCAATTGCGTTTGAATTCTCCAATTCCATCCCTTTACATTCTTGCAAGTTGCATGCTTTGCTTTCCGCTGCTCATATATTCTTTGCATGCTTGCTTGTTATGTATTGTGATTGTTAAACTTGTGCCAAAAACTCCACTCCAACTTAAAGAATTTAAAAACTGCAACTTTTTGTACTTAGTGTCTAATCACCCCCTAGACACCTCTTCTCGATCCTTTCAATTGGTATTAGAGCTTTGGTCTTCATTGCTTTGGTTTAAACACCATTGGAGGAAGATGGATGAGTCTACAATTGGGAGTCTTAGACATAGAGTGCCTATACTTGATGGAGAGTACTTTCATGAGTGGAAAAATGAGATGCTTGTGATTTTCAATCAATATCATTTGAACAAGTAAATTCCTACCCCTTGTGCACCTCATGATAGAGGCAAAGGTGTCCCGTCTTTCGATGAGATGATGGATATCGCTTTGGTGGAAGTCGACTTTGACGATCCGACTACGAACGTGCGAGGACGTCGCGCCTTAGCAATCGCTAAACCAACTCCGAGAGGTTATTGACCACGCCGGAGCACGATCAACCTGACCACGAAGGTCTGTTTCCTGCGAGCAAACGAAGAACAAGCAAGAAACTGAGATTGCAATCTGGATATTGCGAATATAAGATGAAACCTTTATTGATCAAGGTGGGGTTCTGTGACGCCTTTGTCTGGTCGTTGAACACAAACGAAGTACGCGAAGTTGCAGCTATGGCGAACTTTTAATCTAAACAAAACCCAAAGTCTAAACGATGCCCTAAGGGCTGTATATATGGAGGAAGAGGGGGGAATTTCGTGGCCCTTGGTGGAGGGGTCCGAAATCAACCCTATCTCTTGTTTCCCCACACATACGGACTCTAAAAATAGCCTATACTTATGTATTTCGAAATTACATGGGCCTGGCCCAATAATAAGGTGACGCAGCACCTAAAATAGCCTCGGGACGAAATTTATGAAGTGGCATCTTGTATATTTCGTCCAAGGCTTCATGCACCCATTATGGTGGCTTCAACGTCCTGAAATCATCACTTGTAACTCCGTTCTTGTTCCCCTTACGCATGCCATCATCTCCATGCTTGTTCTTGCTCCAATGTTCATCCTTCTCCAAGCTAGGCCCTTCATTTGTAATCAAAACAAATGTATCCAATTTAGGCAGCATCATATTCTCATGAACATTAGAATCATTACCAAGAAAGGAAAGTACCTGGTAATTTAGTTGGCGTGCACGAGCTCTAGTAATTGGTCCAGTATGTATAGCAGCAGGGGCTGTGGGTGTAACAATTGTATTGATGTCCTCATCATCCTCCCCTTCTTGAAATGAAGTCGTCCTCGACGGAAGTTCATCTTCCTCACCCAAATAAGGCTTCAAATCTGCAATGTTAAAAGTGGGACTAACCCCAAAATCTGCAGGCAGCTCAAGTTTATATGCATTATCATTTATTTTCTCTAACACCTTAAAGGGACCATCAGCACGTGGCATTAGCTTTGATTTGCGCAAATCAGGAAATCTATCCTTACGCAAATGTAACCAAAACAAGATCTCCAGGTGCAAACACAACATGTTTTCTACCCTTATCTCCAGCAAGTTTATATTTAGCATTCATACGCTCAATGTTTTCCTTAGTTAACTCATGCATTTTTAAAATCAATTCAGCACGTTGTTTAGCATCAAAATTAACCTTCTCCGAAGATGGAAGAGGCAACAAATCAATAGGTGCACGAGGTAGGAAACCATACACAACTTCAAAAGGGCACATCTTAGTAGTAGAATGCAATGAACGATTATAAGCAAATTCAATATGAGGCAAGCATTCCTCCCACATTTTCTTATTATTCTTCAAAACAGCCCTAAGCATAGTAGACAATGTTCTATTGACTACTTCAGTTTGTCCATCAGTTTGGGGGTGAAAAGTAGTACTAAAAAGCAGTTTAGTCCCCAACTTAGCCCATAAACATCTCCAAAAGTGGCTAAGAAATTTAGTATCACGATCTGAAACAATAGTATTTGGCACACCATGCAAGCGAATAATTTCACGAAAGAACAAATCAGCAACATTAACAGCATCATCGCTTTTATGACATGGTATAAAGTGTGCCATTTTCGAGAATCTATCCACGACAACAAATATGCTATCCCTCCCCTTCTTTGTTCGAGGTAAACCTAAAACAAAGTCCATAGATATATCCTCCCAAGGAACACTAGGTACAGGCAAAGGCATATATAAACCATGAGGATTGAGTCGTGACTTAGCTCTTTGACATGTAGTGCAGCGAGCAACAAAACGCTCAACATCCCGTCTCATCTTTGGCCAAAAGAAATGTGTAGCAAGTATATCCTCCGTCTTCTTGACGCCAAAGTGTCCCATTAATCCTCCTCCATGCGCCTCCTGCAACAACAAAAGACGAACGGAGCTAGCTGGAATGCATAGCTTGTTAGCACGAAACACAAATCCATCGTTAAGAACGAACTTGTTCCAAGTTCTCCCTTCCTTACAATTCTGCAATACATCTTTAAATTCAGCATCATGAACATATTGATCTTTGATGGTCTCCAAACCAAACATTTTAAAGTCAAGTTGTGAAAGCATAGTATAACGACGAGACAATGCATCAGCAATAACATTTTCTTTTCCCTTCTTGTGTTTAATGACATAAGGGAAAGTCTCAATGAATTCAACCCATTTAGCATGTCTACGATTCAGTTTAGCTTGACTTTTAATATGTTTCAAAGATTCATGATCAGAATGTATAACAAATTCTTTGGGCCATAAATAATGTTGCCATGTTTCTAAAGTCCGAACAAGAGCATATAATTCTTTATCATAAGTAGAATAATTCAGACTAGGCCCACTCAATTTTTCAGAAAAGTATGCAACAGGTTTGCCATCTTGTAATAACACACCTCCTAATCCAATTCCACTAGCATCACATTCAAGCTCAAAAGTCTTATTAAAATCAGGAAGTTGGAGTAAAGGTGCATGTGTCAACTTATCTTTCAATACCGTGAAGGCTTCTTCCTGTGCGGTACCCCAAACAAAAGGCACATCCTTCTTTGTAAGCTCGTTGAGAGGTGCAGCAATGGTGCTGAAATCTCTCACAAAACGCCTATAGAATCCAGCGAGGCCAAGAAAACTCCTCACTTGTGTGACCGTTTTGGGCTGAGGCCAACTCTCAATAGCTTCAATCTTGGCTTTGTCAACTTCAATTCCCTGTGGAGTAACAACATAGCCAAGAAAAGATACTCGGTCGATGCAAAAGGTGCACTTCCCAAGGTTACCAAACAAACGTGCATCACGTAGAGCAATAAAAACAGCACGTAAATGTTCCAAATGTTCTTCCAAAGATCTGCTATAAATCAGTATGTCATCAAAGTAAACTACCACAAATCGTCCAATGAAAGCACGTAAAACTTCGTTCATTAATCTCATGAAAGTACTAGGTGCATTAGTTAACCCAAAAGGCATGACTAACCACTCATATAATCCAAACTTAGTTTTAAATGCTGTTTTCCATTCATCTCCCAATTTCATATGAATTTGATGGTAGCCACTACGCAAATCAACTTTGGAGAATATTGTAGAGCCACTCAATTCATCAAGCATATCATCTAGCCTAGGAATAGGATGACGATAACGAATAGTAATATTATTAATGCCTCTACAATCAACACACATACGTGATGTACCATCCTTTTTCGGCACTAGAATAATAGGAACAGCACAAGGACTAAGGGATTCGCGTATATAACCTTTGTCGAGAAGCTCTTGTACTTGACGCATAATCTCCTTCGTCTCCTCTGGATTGGTACGTTATGGTGCACGGTTTGGCAGTGAAGCACCGGGAATTAAGTCAATCTGATGCTCAATCCCTCGAATAGGCGGTAATCCCGGTGGCACGTCTTGTGGAAAAACGTCAGCGAACTCCTGCAAAATGTTAGTGACAGCAGGAGGCAAAGAGGAAGGCACGTCCTCGAATGAAAATAATGCCTCTTTGCACACAAAAGCATAGCAAACAGATTTGCTGAAATCTAGCTCATCAATATCAGATTTGGTGGCAAATAAACATGCACTTTTCAATTTAATTTCAGAAGCAACACTAGATGGTTTATTATTAGGCTTCATTTGTTGCTCAAATTCTTTTGCCACAATCTGATTTTCACTCTTATTCTTCTCCTGTTGTGCTTTATTAGCTCTATTAATATCATCTTTCAAAATGGAATCAGGAGTCATAGGAAGCAAAGTAATATTTTTATCCTTATGATAGAGGCGGAGGTGTCCCGTCTTTCGATGAGATGGTGGATTTCGCTTTGGTGGAAGTCGACTTTGACGATCCGACTACGAACGTGCGAGGACGTCGCGCCTTAGCAATCGCTAAACCAACTCCGAGAGGTTATTGACCACGCCGGAGCACGATCAACCTGACCACGAGGGTCTGTTTCCTGCGAGCAAACGAAGAACAAGCAAGAAACTAAGATTGCAATCTGGATATTGCGAATATAAGATGAAAGCTTTATTGATCTAGGTGGGGTTCTGTGACGCCTTTGTCTGGTCGTTGAACACAAACGAAGTACGCGAAGTTGCAGCTATGGCGAACTTTTAATCTAAACAAAACCCAAAGTCTAAACGATGCCCTAAGGGCTGTATATATGGAGGAAGAGGGGGGAATTTCGTGGCCCTTGGTGGAGGGGTCCGAAATCAACCCTATCTCTTGTTTCCCCACACATACGGACTCTAAAAATAGCCTATACTTATGTATTTCGAAATTACATGGGCCTGGCCCAATAATAAGGTGACGCAGCACCTAAAATAGCCTCGGGACGAAATTTATGAAGTGGCATCTTGTATATTTCGTCCAAGGCTTCATGCACCCATTATGGTGGCTTCAAAGTCCTGAAATCATCACTTGTAACTCCGTTTTTGTTCCCCTTGCGCATGCCATCATCTCCATGCTTGTTCTTGCTCCAATGTTCATCCTTCTCCAAGCTAGCCCTTCATTTGTAAGCAAAACAAATGTATCCAATTTAGGCAGCATCATATTCTCATGAACATTAGAATCATTACCAAGAAACGAAAGTACCTGGTAATTTAGTTGGCGTGCACGAGCTCTAGTAATTGGTCCAGTATGTATAGCAGCAGGGGCTGTGGGTGTAACAATTGTATTGATGTCCTCATCATCCTCCCCTTCTTGAAATGAAGTCGTCCTCGACGGAAGTTCATCTTCCTCACCCAAATAAGGCTTCAAATCTGCAATGTTAAAAGTGGGACTAACCCCAAAATCTGCAGGCAGCTCAAGTTTATATGCATTATCATTTATTTTCTCTAACACCTTAAAGGGACCATCAGCACGTGGCATTAGCTTTGATTTGCGCAAATCAGGAAATCTATCCTTACGCAAATGTAACCAAACAAGATCTCCAGGTGCAAACACAACATGTTTTCAACCCTTATCTCCAGCAAGTTTATATTAGCATTCATACGCTCAATGT
This sequence comes from Triticum dicoccoides, assembly GCF_002162155.2. NCBI lineage: Eukaryota > Viridiplantae > Streptophyta > Magnoliopsida > Poales > Poaceae > Triticum > Triticum dicoccoides. The sequence continues at coordinate 41,317 of NW_021236564.1, read as the reverse complement.
TTTCCTTAGTTAACTCATGCATTTTTAAAATCAATTCAGCACGTTGTTTAGCATCAAAATTAACCTTCTCCGAAGATGGAAGAGGCAACAAATCAATAGGTGCACGAGGTAGGAAACCATACACAACTTCAAAAGGGCACATCTTAGTAGTAGAATGCAATGAACGATTATAAGCAAATTCAATATGAGGCAAGCATTCCTCCCACATTTTCTTATTATTCTTCAAAACAGCCCTAAGCATAGTAGACAACGTTCTATTGACTACTTCAGTTTGTCCATCAGTTTGGGGGTGACAAGTAGTACTAAAAAGCAGTTTAGTCCCCAACTTAGCCCATAAACATCTCCAAAAGTGGCTAAGAAATTTAGTATCACGATCTGAAACAATAGTATTTGGCACACCATGCAAGCGAATAATTTCATGAAAGAACAAATCAGCAACATTAACAGCATCATCGCTTTTATGACATGGTATAAAGTGTGCCATTTTCGAGAATCTATCCACGACAACAAATATGCTATGATAACTATCTTTCGATGAGATGATAACTGTCGATTTGGTGGAGACGACTTTGACGATCCGACTACAAACGTGCAACGACGTTGTGCCTTAGCAATCGCTAAATGATGAGGACATCAATACAATTGTTACACCCACAGCCCCTGCTGCTATACATACTGGACCAATTACTAGAGCTCGTGCACGCCAACTAAATTACCAGGTACTTTCGTTTCTTGGTAATGATTCTAATGTTCATGAGAATATGATGCTGCCTAAATTGGATACATTTGTTTTGCTTACAAATGAAGGGCCTAGCTTGGAGAAGGATGAACATTGGAGCAAGAACAAGCATGGAGATGATGGCATGCGCCAGGGAAACAAGAACGGAGTTACAAGTGATGATTTCAGGACTTTGAAGCCACCATAATGGGTGCATGAAGCCTTGGACGAAATATACAAGATGCCACTTCATAAATTTCGTCCCGAGGCTATTTTAGGTGCTGCGTCACCTTATTATTGGGCCAGGCCCATGTAATTTCGAAATACATAAGTATAGGCTATTTTTAGAGTCCGTATGTGTGGGGAAACAAGAGATAGGGTTGATTTCGGACCCCTCCACCAAGGGCCACGAAATTCCCCCCTCTTCCTCCATATATACAGCCCTTAGGGCATCGTTTAGACTTAGGGATTTGTTTAGTTAAAAGTTAGCCATTGCAACTTCGTGTACTTCGTTTGTGTCCAACGACCAGACCAAGACCGCTTACGGATCCCCACCTTTATCAATACCTCATATATACTCGCAATATTCAGATTGCTTTTATCATATTCTTGCTTGTTCTTCGATTGCTTGCAGGAATAGACCTTCGTGGTCAGGCTGACCGTGCTTCCAGCATCGTCAGTAACCTCAGGAGATTGGTTTAGCGGTTGCTAAGGTGCAACGTCGTGCACGTTTGTAGTCGGATCGTCAAAGTCGTCTCCACCAAATCGATAGTTATCATCTCATCGAAAGATCGGGACCCCCGCCTCTATCAAGCACCGGGAATTAAGTCAATCTGATGCTCAATCCCTCGAATAGGCGGTAATCCCGGTGGCACGTCTTGTGGAAAAACGTCAGCGAACTCCTGCAAAATGTTAGTGACAGCAGGAGGCAAAGAGGAAGGCACGTGCTCGAATGAAAATAATGCCTCTTTGCACACAAAAGCATAGCAAACAGATTTGCTGAAATCTAGCTCATCAATATCAGATTTAGTGGCAAATAAACATGCACTTTTCAATTTAATTTCAGAAGCAACACTAGATGGTTTATTATTAGGCTTCATTTGTTGCTCAAATTCTTTTGCCACAATCTGATTTTCACTCTTATTCTTCTCCTGTTGTGCTTTATTAGCTCTATTAATATCATCTTTCAAAATGGAATCAGGAGTCATAGGAAGCAAAGTAATATTTTTATCCTTATGAACAAGAGTATAGTGATTGTTTCTACCATGGTGTACAGAATTTTTATCAAATTGCCATGGTCTACCAAGTAATAAGGAACATGCTTGCATAGGTACCACATCACAATCAACATAATCAGCATATGTAGAGATACTAAAATGCACACGAACAGTACGTGTTACCTTAACCTTGCCGCTGTATTTGAACCATTGGATGTAGTAAGGATGTGGATGTGGTCTTGTGGTGAGAGAAAGCTTCTCCACCATCTCCATGCTAGCCAAGTTGTTGCAACTACCTCCGTCTATGATGACGCGCACAGAACGTTCCTTCACAACTCCCTTGGTATGGAACAAATTGTGCCTCTGATTTTGCTCAGCTTGTGTGACCTGCACACTCAAAACACGTTGAGCAACTAAACATTCATACCTGTCAGCGTCTTCAGGAGCCATGTATTGCGTCTCATGATCAGAATCATCTCCACCATGTTCTTCACGTGTAATAAGAGCCAAAGTCTCCTCATCATAGTCACTAGCGGACTCATATCCACCATCCGCGGGAGCAATCATCACACGCGGAGATTTGCATTCTCTCGCATAATGACCTCCTCCCTTACAACGACGATAAATAATATCACTTGTGTGCCCTGTTGATGCCATGGAAGAAGAAGAACGCTGTGCAGGCCCCGCGGGTGCGCTCTTGGCAGATAATGGTGGTTGTGCCTGTTTTCTTGTATCACGGCTGGAGGTGGCACCGGATGGAGGTGCTGGTGCAGTTGAAGTAGAAGATGCACGTGGTGTCCATGATGAAGGTCGGCCTGCAGAAAAGTTAGTTCGCCCCAATGCTTGTCGATCCTGCACTTCACGTTCAGCTTTACAAGCAAGATGGAATAAACGAGTGATATTAGTATACTCCTTATAGTCTAGAATGGTCTGAATCTGATAGAGGCGGGGGTGTCCCGATCTTTCGATGAGATGATAACTATCGATTTGGTGGAGACGACTTTGACGATCCGACTACAAACGTGCACGACGTTGCGCCTTAGCAATCGCTAAACCAATCTCCTGAGGTTACTGACGATGCCGGAAGCACGGTCAGCCTGACCACGAAGGTCTATTCCTGCAAGCAATCGAAGAACGAGCAAGAATATGATCAAGCAATCTGAATATTGCAAATATATATGAGGTATTGATAATGGTGGGGATCCGTAAGCGGTCTTGGTCTGGTCGTTGGACACAAACGAAGTACACGAAGTTGCAGTGGCTAACTTTTAACTAAACAAATCCCAAGGAAAAGCTACTAGATGGATCTACTTATATAGGAGAAAGGGGTGGAGGCCAAGGAGGTGGGAGGACGTCCCAAGGCAGCCTAAAACTAAATCTAGGTCGTACAAGGCCAATGGGCCCAAGTGGAGGTGATGTAACACCTTTGGACTTGTAGTTTGACTCGGATTCTGCTGCAGCGTCAGATTGTTTCGTCCACAACTCAACGCTCCGGACGAATTTGAAGGTGATTCCAATTGGGTTGGAAAGTGCACGAAATCTAGTTTCCAACAAAAAAAGAATCACCCAATTCGGAGTCCGTATGAAAAACTTGTGTGCGTTTTGAGTCAGGTATGTCTGTGCAGTCCGAATCTGAATCCAGAACGTGAGAGACTTGGACTCTATCTTCTCTTGGGCCAAAAGTGACGTGAGAGAACTTTTTGGACAGCAAATAAACATCTCTTTCTTCCTTATCTTCATATGTGGATTGTACAAATGTCCCATACACCTGCAATTAGACAAAACACAAAAGTGTGTGAAGTATTTTTGTTCTGGATAACATAAATAGATTATTGAATAGTTTGCACTAGAAATCACCTGACAAATATGCATATATGCAATATTTTTGGTCATATCCAAGGTAGTCATGTCCTCATCAGAATCTCTCTATTTAATCCACCCAGAAAACGTGCAAGCATAGCTTCATTCTCCTCAACAATACCACATCTAATCATGCCAGTTTGTAATTCCTGATAATATTCTTCTACAGAATTTTTCCCTTGTCTTAAACGCTGCAATTTTTGAAGCAATTCACGTTGATAATATGGTGGAACCCAACGCGTACGCATAGCAGTTTTCAAAGCAGCCCAAGTAGTTGGAATAGGATATAATCTACAATGTTCAGACCACCATACACATGCAAAACTAGTGAAAGCACAAACAGCAGCAGCAACTCGTCTCTCCTCAGGATATTGTAAACATGTAAATCGTTGTTCAGTTTCTAACTCCCAAGTAAGATATATATCAGGAACATATCTACCCTCAAATGGTGGAATATTCAATTTCAGTTTAGGAATATGGACATCATCTCGTACCTGAGGTGGTGGTGCAAGCCTACCATTACGAATATATACCTGAGGTCGACCTGCTGGTGGTGGTACAGGTGGCTGCACGTGATAGAGGCGGGGTGTCCCGATCTTTTGATGAGATGATAACTATCGATTTGGTGGAGACGACTTTGACGATCCGACTACAAACGTGCACGACGTTGCGCCTTAGCAATCGCTAAACCAACTCCGAGAGGTTATTGACCATGCTGGAGCACGATCAACCTGACCACGAAGGTCTATTCCTGCAAGCAATCGAAGAACGAGCAAGAATATGATAAAGCAATCTGAATATTGCGAATATATATGAAGTATTGATAATGGTGGGGATCCGGAAGCGGTCTTGGTCTGGTCGTTGAACACAAACGAAGTACACGAAGTTGCAATGGCTAACTTTTAACTAAACAAATCCCAAGGAAAAGCTACTAGATGGATCTACTTATATAGGAGCAAGGGTTGGCGGCCAAGGAGGTGGGAGGACGTCCCAAGGCAGCCTAAAACTAAATCTAGGTCGTACAAGGCCAATGGGCCCAAGTGGAGGTGATGTAACACCTTTGGACTTGTAGTTTGACTCGGATTCTGCTGCAGCATCAGATTGTTTCGTCCACAACTCAATGCTCCGGACGAATTTGAAGGTGATTCCAATTGGGTTGGAAAGTGCACGAAATCTAGTTTCCAACAAAAAAAGAATCACCCAATTCGGAGTCCGTATGAAAAACTTGTGTGCGTTTTGAGTCAGGTATGTCTGTGCAGTCCGAATCTGAATCCAGAACGTGAGAGACTTGGACTCTATCTTCTCTTGGGCCAAAAGTGACGTGAGAGAACTTTTTGGACAGCAAATAAACATCTCTTTCTTCCTTATCTTCACATGTGGATTGTACAAATGTCCCGTACACCTGCAATTAGACAAAACACAAAAGTGTGTGAAGTATTTTTGTTCTGGATAACATAAATAGATTATTGAATAGTTTGCACTAGAAATCACCTGACAAATATGCATATATGCAATATTTTTGGTCATATCCAAAGTAGTCATGTCCTCATCATCCTCTCCTTCTTGAAAATAAAGCCGTCCTCGGCGTTGCTTAATCTGAAATGTGGCTAACAAAAGAGACAAGGTGTACATGTTGTATATGTATATGTCATCCATTTTTACTTCCCTTGATTTTTGCATATATGACACATGAATAGATGAGTAACTTGCATAGTTCATAAAATCTAAAGCCAAAAAATTAGCACAAGAAGTAGAAGGCATGAAAATATTGCAACTCAGTTTGCACATATAAGTGAAGCTCTTATTCATTTCAAAATATTGACAATGTTCATCATTAAACCATCCCAACATTGGTGAATAAACCTTACTTGCATCAAATTTACATGCTACAACATGCTTAAATAAGCAAACATGCAATAAGTCATTCAACACAGAATCATCACCAAGATTAGAGGTCATATCAAAATGATTAAACATTGGTTCTTTTGCATCAATAGTTAATTCAATGGGTGCACTCAAAATTGTTGGTATTTCAGTTGTTTGATCACATGGCAAAGTCAAATTATCAACGTAGTCCTCTAAAATAGGTGGTGTGATCAAAGTAGTGGGTAGCTCATCAGATGGTGCATTCAAATTGACAAGGCATTCATCATTCTCATGTAGAGATGGAAGATCAGTACCTTTGTCATTACCTCTTATGATCAACTCAGATGATGTAGCCACTCTCGGGGGCGATGTGTCACATGGTGGAGGTGATGTAGTCCTGACAACATTGGATGAGGTTGTCATAGTATGCCTAGTAGTTGAAGGAACAATCATATCAACTCTTGGAATGTGCACTGTGCGCTTGTTCTCCTCGTGGCCAACACGTCGTTTTATTTCCTGTTCAGCTTTGCAAGCAAGATGAAACAAATGGTCCATAGGATAACACTCTTCATGAATTAGTATCTCTTGAATATCACGGTTTAATCCTCCCCAAAATCTATCCGTAAAATCATCTTCACTTTCTTCTAAAGAGGAATGCAACAAGGTAGTTTGTAAATCATCATAATATTTTGTTACAGTTTCACTACCTTGTTTTAAGTGTTGCAAGTTCTTAATCATGTCACGAGTATAATAAGCAGGGACGAAAGTATGTCGCATGGCAAGTTTCAAATCATCCCAAGTAGTAGGTATATAATCAGGGTGTAACCGACAATATTCACTCCACCAAACCAAAGCATAACCAGTGAAAGAACCAACCGCAACCTTAACCTTTTTATGTTCATCGAAATTATGGGAAGCAAATATATTTTTTATGTCGAACTCCCATTCAATATATAAAGCAGGTTTAAAACGGCCATTAAATGGTGGTATAGATACATTAACCTGATCATGTGCATTTGGATGTTTGTGCACCTCTTGTGACGGTTGTGGTATTTGCAAAGGTGGTGGCACGTCTCCCGCGATCGACGAAGCCCATGAATTGACTCTGGATCCTGTCATGATTAGTAGAACAAGAAACAAAACCCAAAAATAATGTTCCTATAACTACTAGGATGTGGTGGTAAAACGCTCACAGTAAAGCAAATATCAATGTCTTACACGTTCTTACCATGCAGCAGGCGGTGATCGGCAACCAGCGGTGTCAAGTAACTCCGAATATTGAGTAAAGCGATTGCCAGGGGAGCGTACGTATACACGATGTAGAAATATGTGGAGCTGGGTTGGCTATATATGGTAGCAAAAGATTAGCAATAATCAATTCAAAGATGCAATGTTGAATAAACGCTCAACGACGGTACTGTGCTGGTCCTAGGCTAGACCGAACTAGAGACGCGAGCCTAGAACACTAATGAGGTCACGTCGTAGCACAACCAGCATCAATGAAGGATACAAAGTAGCTCTGGACAGCAAGATATAAGTGAAGATCAAAACGGCAGTAAAGATAATGATGTGAAACAATAGCCAAGCTGTTTTACTGAACAGTGCACAAAACAGATTCCAATCCGAATTCAGGTACGAGATTGATTCTAGATAGATCCAATTTTTTTTCTTCTCTCTTGTTTTCTCACGCTTTTTTTTTCTTTTTCTTCTCCCTCTTTTCTTTTTTTTTCTTTCCTTTTTTCTCTCTTTTTTTTCTTTATCTTCTTTTTCTCCCTCTTTCCAAGACAAACTAGATAAGATGCAGATTCGATCAGGCGAAGATGTGAGTGACCTCAACTATGATTATGACAATAAACAGTGCGTAGCACGTGGTGGAAATTGGTGGATTGGATGGTGGACAGCGGATGGGATAATGATGCAGCGACTGCGTGACTAATGTGAACAGAACTCGAAACTCTAAAGGAACTAGACACTAAGACCAGCAACTCGACACGGCGATGCAACCGATAATTCAATAATGCAAACAATGAATAGAAAATTGCAAAGGCTCAGACTAGCTTGGATAAAGGATGAACAGATCTAACTTTTTTTGTGGCTTTTTCTTGGACAATAGGTAAGAAAAAAATCTAATCTAAGAAAAACTGGAAATTCTCACCGAGCAACCTGAAAACTGATACCACTTGATAGAGGCAAAGGTGTCCCGTCTTTCGATGAGATGATCGATATCGCTTTGGTGGTAGTCGACTTTGACGATCCGACTACGAACGTGCGAGGAGGTCGCGCCTTAGCAATCGCTAAACCAACTCCGAGAGGTTATTGACCACGCCGGAGCACGATCAACCTGACCACGAGGGTCTGTTTCCTGCGAGCAAACGAAGAACAAGCAAGAAACTAAGATTGCAATCTGGATATTGCGAATATAAGATGAAAGCTTTATTGATCAAGGTGGGGTTCTGTGACGCCTTTGTCTGGTCGTTGAATACAAACGAAGTACGCGAAGTTGCAGCCATGGCGAACTTTTAATCTAAACAAAACCCAAGGAAAAGCTACTAGATGGATCTACTTATATAGGAGCAAGGGGTGGCGGCCAAGGAGGTGGGAGGACGTCCCAAGGCAGCCTAAAACTAAATCTAGGTCGTACAAGGCCAATGGGCCCAAGTGGAGGTGATGTAACACCTTTGGACTTGTAGTTTGACTCGGATTCTGCTGCAGCATCAGATTGTTTCGTCCACAACTCAACGCTCCGGAAGAATTTGAAGGTGATTCCAATTGGGTTGGAAAGTGCACGAAATCTAGTTTCCAACAAAAAAAGAATCACCCAATTCGGAGTCCGTATGAAAAACTTGTGTGCGTTTTGAGTCAGGTATGTCTGTGCAGTCCGAATCTGAATCCAGAACGTGAGAGACTTGGACTCTATCTTCTCTTGGGCCAAAAGTGACGTGAGAGAACTTTTTGGACAGCAAATAAACATCTCTTTCTTCCTTATCTTCATATGTGGATTGTACAAATGTCCCATACACCTGCAATTAGACAAAACACAAAAGTGTGTGAAGTATTTTTGTTCTGGATAACATAAATAGATTATTGAATAGTTTGCACTAGAAATCACCTGACAAATATGCATATATGCAATATTTTTGGTCATATCCAAGGTAGTCATGTCCTCATCAGAATCTCTCTATTTAATCCACCCAGAAAACGTGCAAGCATAGCTTCATTCTCCTCAACAATACCACATCTAATCATGCCAGTTTGTAATTCCTGATAATATTCTTCTACAGAATTTTTCCCTTGTCTTAAACGCTGCAATTTTTGAAGCAATTCACGTTGATAATATGGTGGAACCCAACGCGTACGCATAGCAGTTTTCAAAGCAGCCCAAGTAGTTGGAATAGGATATAATCTACAATGTTCAGACCACCATACACATGCAAAACTAGTGAAAGCACAAACAGCAGCAGCAACTCGTCTCTCCTCAGGATATTGTAAACATGTAAATCGTTGTTCAGTTTCTAACTCCCAAGTAAGATATATATCAGGAACATATCTACCCTCAAATGGTGGAATATTCAATTTCAGTTTAGGAATATGGACATCATCTCGTACCTGAGGTGGTGGTTCAGGCCTACCATTACGAATATATACCTGAGGTCGACCTGCTGGTGGTGGTACAGGTGGCTGCACGTAGTGTTGATTTTGATCAACCTCATCCTCATAATCTCCCACATAATCATCCTCCTCCGCATCAGCAGCAGGAGCCACAGAAGTATCAACAGCAGCACCAACAGTTTGGCCAAACGCAAGAGGAACACGGCTTGCTCGGCGGAGGTCTGCTTCGCGACGTGGAGGTAGTCGTTGTTGTTGTTGTTGGAGAGGTGCGTTAGGTGCAGCGGGTGGTGGTGGTGGAAGACGCGCGAGCAATTCATTAAACTTGTTATCGAGCTTTGTTTCGAACGTCTTCTCAAGGCCAGTGATCTTCTCCATGGCCTCTTCAAAATTGTTCAGCACATCTTGCACCTGTTCAGTCATCATTTGCTGAAACTTATCATGAAGCTCCTTGGTCGATAAATTCTCCCAGTCAATCTCGTCGGCTTGTGATCCTGGCATGGTTAGCAGCAATAGAAACACACAAGAATATGATCCTACAGACTACGAACAAGTGGTGGTGGTGGGTGTCACAAATCCGTCAAGCAAATCTCAAATTCTTACCAGTTCTTACCCAGCAGCAGTGATAGAGGCAAAGGTGTCCCGTCTTTCGATGAGATGGTGGATTTCGTTTTGGTGGAAGTCGACTTTGACGATCCGACTACGAACGTGCGAGGACGTCGCGCCTTTGCAATCGCTAAACCAACTCCGAGAGGTTATTGACCACGCCGGAGCACGATCAACCTGACCACGAGGGTCTGTTTCCTGCGAGCAAACGAAGAACAAGCAAGAAACTAAGATTGCAATCTGGATATTGCGAATATAAGATGAAAGCTTTATTGATCAAGGTGGGGTTCTGTGACGCCTTTGTCTGGTCGTTGAACACAAACGAAGTACGCGAAGTTGCAGCTATGGCGAACTTTTAATCTAAACAAAACCCAAAGTCTAAACGATGCCCTAAGGGCTGTATATATGGAGGAAGAGGGGGGAATTTCGTGGCCCTTGGTGGAGGGGTCCGAAATCAACCCTATCTCTTGTTTCCCCACACATACGGACTCTAAAAATAGCCTATACTTATGTATTTCGAAATTACATGGGCCTGGCCCAATAATAAGGTGACGCAGCACATAAAATAGCCTCGGGACGAAATTTATGAAGTGGCATCTTGTATATTTCGTCCAAGGCTTCATGCACCCATTATGGTGGCTTCAAAGTCCTGAAATCATCACTTGTAACTCCGTTCTTGTTTCCCTTGCGCATGCCATGATCTCCATGCTTGTTCTTGCTCCAATGTTCATCCTTCTCCAAGCTAGGCCCTTCATTTGTAAGCAAAACAAATGTATCCAATTTAGGCAGCATCATATTCTCATGAACATTAGAATCATTACCAAGAAACGAAAGTACCTAGTAATTTAGTTGGCGTGCACGAGCTCTAGTAATTGGTCCAGTATGTATAGCAGCAGGGGCTGTGGGTGTAACGATTGTATTGATGTCCTCATCAGTTTGTAATTCCTGATAATATTCATCTACAAAATTTTTTCCTTGTCTTAAACGCTGCAATTTTTGAAGCAATTCACGTTGATAATATGGTGGAACCCAACGCGTACGCATAGCAGTTTTCAAAGCAGCCCAAGTAGTTGGAATAGGATATAATCTACAATGTTCAGACCACCATACACATGCAAAACTAGTGAAAGCACAAACAGCAGCAGCAACTCGTCTCTCCTCAGGATATTGTAAACATGTAAATCGTTGTTCAGTTTCTAACTCCCAAGTAAGATATATATCAGGAACATATCTACCCTCAAATGGTGGAATATTCAATTTCAGTTTAGGAATATGGACATCATCGCGTACCTGAGGTGGTGGTGCAGGCCTACCATTACGAATATATACCTGAGGTCGACCTGCTGGTGGTGGTGCTGGTGGCTGCTCGTAGATCTGATTTTGATCAACCTCATCCTCATAATCGCCCGCATACTCATCATCCTCCTGGGTACCAGCAGGAGCAGTAGCAGGAGCCAAAGAAGCACCAACAGTAGTAGCAGCGGCACCAGAATTTTGTCCTCGCTCAATAGGAACACGCTGTGCTCGTCCATACTGATTCGGAAGGGGGCGTAGTTGTTGTTGTTGCAGAGGTGCGACAGGTGCAGCCGGTGGTGGAAGACGCGCAAGTAGTTCATTAAATCTGTTATCGAGCTTTGTTTCGAACGTCTTCTCAAGGCCAGTAATCTTCTCCATAGCCTCTTCAAAATTGTTCAGCACATCTTGCACCTGTTCAGTCATCATTTGCTGAAACTTATCATGAAGCTCCTTGTTTGATAAGTTCTCCCAGTCAATCTCGTCGGCTTGTGATCCTGGCATGGTTAGCAGCAATAGAAACACACAAGAATATGATCCTACAGACTACTAAGAAGTGGTGGTGGTGTATCACAAATCCGTCAAGCAAATCTCAAATTCTTACCAGTTCTTACCCAGCAGCAGGCGGTGATCGGCAACCGTTGTAGTCAAAAACACTCAAAGCTTGGATAGAGCGATTACCAAGGAGAGTCAAACACACGACGTAGATGTATGTGGAGCTGGGAAGGCTTATAGTATGCTAGCAAAAAGGGTCAGCAATAATCAATTCAGAGATGCAAAGTTGAATAAAAGCTCAACGACGGTACTGTGCTGGTCCTAGGCTAGACTGTGCTAGAGACGCGAGCCTAGAACACCAACAAAATCACGGCGCGGCACGTAAACAAGGGAAAAGCACACTCTAAATTTTTTTCTTTTCGCTCTCTTTTTTTTGTGCTCTTTTTTTTGCGCTGCTTTTTTTTTGCGAAAAATCACTATAATGGCGAGTGTCTCAAAACTCTTCCTAGGTCAAACTCACAGGATGGGCACGAAATTTTTTTTTTCGAATTTTTTTTTTCGACTGCCCAGACCCAAAAACTGGAAACGGGTCAAAAAAAACTTCCTATAATGGCACCTGTCTGAAAACACTCAGAAACACCTAAAAATAGGATAGCCAGAATTTTTTTCGAAAAATGCGTTTTCGAAAAATTTTGGGCCTAAACGGAGCGTGGCTACCCGACTCTTTTTTTTTCCGAAACCTACTCCGGCAAGGAAACACGAATCGGAATCTAGATGGATCCCGAAAACAAACCTAATAAGAAAAGAACTCGGATTGGTGGTGGATATATGGTGGTGGTATATGGCAGCGGTGGTGGTAGCGGTGGTAGTATATGGATATGGATCGGTGGTGGTATATGGACACGGATTGGTGGTGGTATATGGATACGGATTCGGTGCGGTGGTGGTAGATGGCAGGGGCGATGATGATGGTGCGGCGGCGGCGTGACAACTTATGACCAGAACTCGAAACTCTAAAAGACTAGACTCTAAGACCAGCAACTAGACCGACGATGCAACCGCAAATTCAACAAAGCAAAACCCTAAAAAGATTATGCAAAGGCTCAGATTGGTTCGGATATGATGAACTAACCCTAATTTTTTTTGTGGCTTTTTCGTGGACTGTAGGTATGAAGAACAGACTCGATCTAAACTACGAAAAACTGTAAAATCTCACCGAGCAACCTGGAAATCTGATACCACTTGATAGAGGCAAAGGTGTCCCGTCTTTCGATGAGATGATGGATATCGCTTTGGTGGAAGTCGACTTTGACGATCCGACTACGAACGTGCGAGGACGTCGCGCCTTAGCAATCGCTAAACCAACTCCGAGAGGTTATTGACCACGCCGGAGCACGATCAACCTGACCACGAAGGTCTGTTTCCTGCGAGCAAACGAAGAACAAGCAAGAAACTGAGATTGCAATCTGGATATTGTGAATATAAGATGAAAGCTTTATTGATCAAGGTGGGGTTCTGTGACGCCTTTGTCTGGTCGTTGAACACAAACGAAGTACGCGAAGTTGCAGCTATGGCGAACTTTTAATCTAAACAAAACCCAAAGTCTAAACGGTGCCCTAAGGGCTGTATATATGGAGGAAGAGGGGGGAATTTCGTGGCCCTTGGTGGAGGGGTCCGAAATCAACCCTATCTCTTGTTTCCCCACACATACGGACTCTAAAAATAGCCTATACTTATGTATTTCGAAATTACATGGGCCTGGCCCAATAATAAGGTGACGCAGCACCTAAAATAGCCTCGGGACGAAATTTATGAAGTGGCATCTTGTATATTTCGTCCAAGGCTTCATGCACCCATTATGGTGGCTTCAACGTCCTGAAATCATCACTTGTAACTCCGTTCTTGTTCCCCTTGCGCATGCCATCATCTCCATGCTTGTTCTTGCTCCAATGTTCATCCTTCTCCAAGCTAGGCCCTTCATTTGTAATCAAAACAAATGTATCCAATTTAGGCAGCATCATATTCTCATGAACATTAGAATCATTACCAAGAAACGAAAGTACCTGGTAATTTAGTTGGCGTGCACGAGCTCTAGTAATTGGTCCAGTATGTATAGCAGCAGGGGCTGTGGGTGTAACAATTGTATTGATGTCCTCATCACCTCATGTTGATCCTATGCATCCTACTCTTGATGAGTCAATTGACATGATTCACAATATTAGAACTGATGAACTTATCACTAGAGGCTTGCCTAGAAACTTAATTGGATGTTTGCCTAATCTTAAGTGTGCCTACACTATATGGAAATTTCTTGAGGAACTTTTTCCAAATTCCTCCTTGAAAAATCTAGATGAAATTCTCCATAAGTCTATTGCCTTGAGTAAGATGAATTCCAGTGATCCTATGTTTAGTGATTGTCTATTTAAGCTTACAAACCTTATGCGTACCAAAGGAGATGTTGGAATTATTAGTGATATTATTTCCGAAGCTATAAAAATTCATAAACAAGATCATTGTCAAACTCACTCTAATGAATCACCCTCTCTAGGATTTGATCCATCACATGATGATGTTGAACATGGATACTATGATGAGGATGAGGATAGTGACTTTGATCTTGATGATGCAATGAGACACCTTGGTCTTATGGCAAATCTTCGGGGATATATGGCATGAGGAAAGGAATGGGTTCTTGATAGTGGATGTACCGATCACATGACTGGAGATAAAGATATGTTTCGTGAGCTTGCTGAAAATGATGTTCCTCGAAAGTATGTCACTTTTGGTGATAACTCAAAGGGTAAGGTGGTTGGCCTCGGTAAGGTGGCCATATCACATGATAGCTCCATACAAAATGTCAAGCTCGTTGAATCTCTTGGCTACAACTTACTTTCAATATCTAGACTTGCTGATTTCGGTTTCAATGTCCTATTTACTAAAGTAGATTGCCAAGTGTTTCGTAGAGATAATCATAAAATGGTCTTTACCGATGTTCGTAGAGGTGATCTATACATTGTTGATTTCACTAAAAAGGCTCAACCTAGAACTTGCCTTATTGCTAAATCTTCTAAAGGTTGGTTATGGCATAGACGATTAGGTCATGTTGGCATGCGAAACCCTGACAAGCTTATTAAAGGAAATCATATCCTTGGAGTTAACGATGTCATATTTGATAAGGATAGACTTTGCATCGCTTGTCAGGCAGGTAAACAGGTTGGAGGGAGGCATCCCGTGAAGAACATCATGACCACAAGGAGGCCACTCGAGCTACTTCACATGGATCTTTTTGGTCCCAACGCCTACAAAAGTCTTGGTGGAAATTCTTTTGGTCTAGTTATAGTTGATGATTTTTCAAGATTTACGTGGGTGTTCTTTCTCGATGATAAATCGCAGGTTCAAAAGATCTTCAAAAACTTCGCTAGGAAGGCCCAAAATCAATTTGAAGTGAAGATCAAGAAGGTTCGCAGCGACAATGGAATGGAGTTCAAGAACGCAAATGTGGATACCTTTCTTGACGAAGAAGGCCTTTCACACGAGTTCTCGGCTACGTACACACCTCAACAAAATGGAGTTGTTGAGAGGAAGAACCGGATGCTCATTGAAATGGCGAGAACGATGCTTGATGAGTACAAGACGCCGAAGCACTTTTGGGCGGAAGTGGTTGAGGCAGCTTGTCATGCAACAAATCGCTTGTATCTTCACAAGCTACTCGGCAAGACGGCATCACCAGTAAAAAAACCAAGTTGGATACTTTCGAGTATTCGGCTCAAAGTGCTACATTCTTGATAAGCATCATCGTTCTCAATTTTCTCCTAAGTCTCATGAAGGTTTCCTACTTGGTTATGGCTCAAACTCTCACACATACCGTGTCTACAACAATTTCACCCGAAATGTTGAAGAAACGGTAGATGTGAAGTTTTATGAATCTAACGGCTCGCAAGTAGAGCAATTGCCAATTGATGTAGGAGACAAAGATCCCTCGGAAGCAATTCAAGACGTGTCTATTGGCAAGATTCGTCCAACGGAGGTGAAAGAGAGTACCTCGTCCGTCCAAGTGGAAGCTTCTACCTCACGACAAGGTGAATGAAGAGTTGATACAGAAGCATCCACAAGTGGGAGACACCAAGATGAAGAAAACGAGGAAGTGCACCAAGACGAACGTCAACAACCTCCTTCTCCACCGTGACAAGAGAACGACAACGTCAACAATGAAGAAGGCCAAGAAGAAGAACAAGATGAAGAAGATGTTCAACCAAGACCCAAGCAAAAGCTTTTAGGAGTTCGAGCAAGAATTGCTAAAGATCATCCCGTTGAGCAAATCTACAAAGACATCCAAACCGGGAGAATCACTCGCTCTAAAACTCGTTTAGCTAACTTTTGTGAACACTATTCATTCATCTCTAGCATTGAACCTATGAAGGTTGAAGAAGCATTGGAAGATCCGGATTGGATAAACGCTATGCATGAAGAGCTACACAACTTTGAGAGAAATCAAGTTTGGACATTGGTTGAGAAGCCCGACAACAACCACAACATCATTGGTACCAAATGGGTGTTTCGCAACAAGCAAGATGAAGATGGACAAGTAGTTCGCAACAAAGCACGTCTCGTCGCCCAAGGCTACACACAAGTCGAAGGTATGGACTATGGTGAGACTTATGCTCCCGTTGCTAGGCTTGAGTCCATTCGCATCTTACTTGCCTATGCTAATCACCATGATATCACCTTGTACCAAATAGACATTAAAAGTGCTTTTCTAAATGGTGAAATAGAGGAGGAAGTTTATGTTAAACAACCTCCCGGCTTTGTTAATCCTAATAAACCTGATCATGTTTACAAACTTCAAAAGCTCTTTATGGTCTTAAACAAGCTCCTAGAGCTTGGTATAAATGCTCGACCAAGTTCCTTATTGAAAAAGGCTTTGAAATTGGAAAAGTAAATTCTACTCTTTTTACTAAAAGGGTCAATGGAGAACTATTTGTATGCCAAATCTATGTTGATGATATTATATTTGGTTCTACTAACCCTCATTTTAGTGAGAAGTTTGGAAAGCTAATGTCAGAGAAGTTTGAGATGTCTATGATGAGTGAACTCAAATTCTTTCATGGTTTGCAAATCAAGCAAACTAAGGAGGGTACCTTTATCTCTCAAACGAAGTGCACCAAGGACTTATTCAAGAAGTTCAATATGCAAGAATGCAAAGGTATTAATACACCCATGCCTACTAGTGTACATCTTGATTTGACCAAAGATGGTGAACCAGTTGATCAATAGGTTTATCGCTCTATGATTGGTTCATTGTTATACCTATGTGCTTCACGTCCCGATATCATGCTAAGTGTGTGCATGTGTGCACGATATCAAGCTACTCCAAAAGAATGTCATCTTAAGGTCGTGAAAAGTATAGTGACATACTTAATCCATACACCAAACTTTGGCATTTGGTATCCAAAGAGGGCCTCTTTCGATCTTGTTGGCTACTCCGACTCGGATTATGCCGGTGACAAGGTTGATAGAAAGTCCACTTCGGGTACTTGTCAATTTCTTGGTAGATCTCTTGTGTGGTCTTCCAAGAAACAAAACCTAGTATCCTTATCCACCGCCGAAGCGGAATACATTGCCGCTGGTTCATGTTGTGCTCAATTACTTTGGATGACCCAAACTCTTAAAGATTGTGGGATATATGTGAAATATGTTCCATTACTTTGTGATAATGAGAGTGCTATCAAGATTGCTCATAATCCCGTGCAACACTCTCGAACTATGCATATTGAAGTTCGTCATCATTTCATTCGAGATCATGTTGCCAAAGGGGACATTAATCTTAAGCATGTTCGCACCGAAAAGCAATTAGCGGATATTTTCACCAAACCACTTGATGAGAAAGTGTTTTGCAGGTTAAGAGGTGAATTTAACATCATTGATGCTTCCAAACTTGGAGTAGGAACTCCATTGGATACATGCAAGACATGAGCTTAGGACTAATCCTTGATATTTCTCTTATGATGACTATCTTATGTCTTGGATATATTTGTACCTTGCATGTTATCTAACCCATGAAGGTACTTGGATGAATCTAAATCTATGAGATTGCAACTCACTCACATCTTGAGCAATCTCTACATCACCAAGTCTCTACACAATGGTGGTTGAAGACAAGGAAGCAAGGAACCATACAAACATATCCTTTGACAAAGTTATTATTGAATTTCATGACTGTCATTTTGGATACACAAGTGCTCTTCCTTGCAAAAACTAACCCATGTTGGTAGATGAACTCAAATTCCAAGTGGTGCTCCCAACTCTTGATGAGCTACATCAACCTTGAGCAACCCACACAAGTTCAACTACATGATCACGATCAACACCACCACCCAAGGTATGTTATTCCATCTTAGAGAGGCTTTACTCCAAGTCATGAGTCAAAGCAACTCAATAAGATGTGAATACATCAAGATGCCTAAACAAAAAATGGTAACCCCATTTTGAGCTTAAATGATGAGTATGACCTATGATCAAGTGATCTCACTTGACTCCTAAGTCAATATACTGTAACATAGGTGACTTTGTCGCCGACTAATTCTAGATGAAGTTTTCTTGTGTTCTTTTCTGTGCTCTTGCATTTATCTCATGCATGTTTGTTTCCCCTTCCAAAAAAAACTTCATCTAGATTTCTTTTCTTTTCTATTTGTTCAGCATTCCCTGCCCCCAATTCATTGCAAATCCTTCAGTTAATTCCTTGCAAATCCTTGTGAGATCTTACTTGTCTAGAGAGCTAAGGTGACAAGTGTTTTCTCTGTGATGAACTCGGTCCCACCGGTCTCTTATTTTCGGACGAACCGAATTATTTTGGTGCAACCGAAGCATACCACTCGGTGCCACCGATTTCACTACAGGAAAGATATTTTGCCACTTGTTCCTGCATTACTTTTGATCCAGCTCCACTCAATGAATCTTGTCCTCTAGAAGCAACACATTCACCTTAGTGCTTTGTGCTGTGACTCAAGGACCAAACCCATTCACGACAAATTCCAGAAGGCCCTTCTTGGAAATTGATGTCAAAGGGGGAGAGAGAGATCACATCAAAGCTTAATCATATCTATAGGGGGAAAGAATACTCAAGGAGAGAGAGTAATCTTCAAGGATCCCAGATGCTTGGTGTTCAAGAGGAGAGATGCCACATGTCTTCTTGAGGGGAAAGACATGTTCATATGTGCTCATCTGCATTAGCTCTGTTCATTTGTTTCTTTGAGCTCTGATTTTCTGTTCCCTATCTTCTCCCAGTATTCCATGATAGATTCAGGGGGAGCAAGATTTCTAAGGGAAAGAATTCTTAAATTCATTGCACATCTTTACATTTGGGGACATGTCTATAATCCAATGTGGTACTTAGTACTCACTCTCTACATGTCATCCCAGTATTGGTACTCTTGTGGTTTCTTTCTGTTTGCTTTGGCTAGTAAGTGCATCTGTGTTATCTAACCTTATTTTCACAGGTTCATTCCATCCTAAGCCAACTCAAGACCACAAGGTAAGTATATGCATCACAATCATGTGTATGAGGAATTCTTGCTGATGTACATACTGTTTGCAAGAAGGACTCATGAGCATGAAGGTACTTTTCCCACATTCACATCTGTTGCTCTGATGCATATAGCCAAGATACATGTAACACATTGCCTACTCTGTCATGGTTATGCTCTCACATGCTTCTATATTCCATATTCACATGATTGCATACATGTAGGGGGGGCTATGCATGTTACATGTCTTTCCAAAGCTTTACTTGTTATTCTCTACATCTTTATCTAAAGCTTTGATGTATGTTGTCATCAATTACCAAAAAGGGGGAGATTGAAAGCACAGGTGCTCCCTGGGTGATTTTGGTAATTATGTCAACATATCTCTTGTTGGACTAACACTTTTACCTAGTATGTTTCAGACAAGTTCAACAATGGAGTGGCATGGGCTAGAGGATGTGGAACCCCTTCAAAAAGCTAAGGACAAAAGGACTGGCTCAAGCTCAAAGCTCAAGACTCTACATTTTCTATTTTAGTGATCCAAGATCACATTGAGTCTATAGGAAAAGCCAATACTATCAAGAGGGGATGAGGTATTGCTTAATGGCTTGCTTGCTCAAAGTGCTTAGTGATATGCTCCAAAGCCCTCGACTACTTTCTCACATCCACATATGCCCTAAACCAAAAAGTCTAACTCGGCCCTACTGATTATTTCTATCCGGTGCCACCGAGTTTAGATGTCTTAGCCACTGCCACAAACCCTAGGCAAACCGGTCTCACCGATAGGGATCTCGGTCTCACCGAGATAGGATTGTAATCTCTCTGTGTATGTCCATTACCAAAATCGGTCTCACCGAGTTTGAGCAATCGGTACTCCCGAGATTACAATGCAAACTCTCTGGTTAACTTATTACCAAAATCGGTCCCACCGAGTTTGTGTAATCGGTCCCACCGAGTATACCTGACCAACTCTCTGGTTAGCTTATTACCAAAATCGGTCCTATCGAGTTTGTGTAATTGGTCTCACCGAGATTATGTTATGCCCTAACCCTAACCATATCGGTCTTACCGAGTTGCATGTCGGTCCCACCGAAAATCCTAATGGTCACTAGATTTGCTGAATGGGACCGACCGAGTTTCTCAATTCGGTCCCACCGAGTTTGGCAAGTTATGTGTAACGGTTAGATTTTGTGTGGAGGCTATATATACCCCTCCACCTCCTCTTCATTCATGGAGAGAGCCATCAGAACGAACCTACACTTCCAACTTACATTTTCTGAGAGAGAACCACCTACCACTTGTGTTGAGACCAAGATATTCCATTCCTACCATATGAATCTTGATCTCTAGCCTTCCCCAAGTTGTTTTCCACTCAAATCTTCTTTCCACCAAATCCAAATCCTGTGAGAGAGAGTTGAGTGTTGGGGAGACTATAATTTGAAGCACAAGAGCAAGGAGTTCATCATCAACACTCCATTTATTACTTCTTGGAGAGTGGTGTCTCCTAGATTGGCTAGGTGTCACTTGGGAGCCTCCGACAAGATTGTGGAGTTGAACCAAGGAGTTTGTAAGGGCAAGGAGATTGCCTACTTCGTGAAGATCTACCGCTAGTGAGGAAAGTCCTTCATGGGCGACGATCATGGTGGGATAGACAAGGTTGCTTCTTTGTGGACCCTTCGTGGGTGGAGCCCTCCGTGGACTCGCGCAGCCATTACCCTTCGTGGGTTGAAGTCTCCATCAACGTGGATGTACGATAGCACCACCTATCGGAACCACGACAAAAACATTTGTGTCTCCAATTGCGTTTGAATTCTTCAATCCCATCCCTTTACATTCTTGCAAGTTGCATGCTTTACTTTCCGCTGCTCATATACTCTTTGCATGCTTGCTTGTTATGTATTGTGATTGTTAAACTTGTGCCAAAAACTCTACTCCAACTTAAAGAATTTAAAAACTGCAACCTTTTGTACTTAGTGTCTAATCACCCCCCCTCTAGACACCTCTTCTTGATCCTTTCAGGCTGGCTCTTCGCTATCTTTTTCGGGGCGATACCATTTTTTGCAGGAGCATTATTCACTAACGGCTTCTATTCCATGACCCCATGACCTACGATTATTACGTGGAGTGGACGTGGGATTGACTAGTCATCATGACCAAGGCTGCATGGACCACACTCCTTCAACGCATGTTTGTTCACTGTTTGCGACCTAACCCATTGATGCCCAACGACACGTTTTGTCACAGCCCTAGCTTAGACCTTGTCTGTCATTGCATAAGCATCCATGCATCATGTTTAAATTTTATGAAACTTTAAAATGGGGGATGATCAAAGCCTAGAACCAACGAATTCAAATGGGTTCAACTAAACAATAAATTTATTTTCAAGAACCCAAATGGCCTTCAAAAATGTTCATCATTTTTGGAAAATAATGGAAACAATAACCATAGATGATGCACATTTTTCCATGACATTTTGGATTTTGAATTAATTCAAACATATTTGAATTGCAGCTATTTAAATGCTATATATATATTTTAGATGCTCCAAAAATGTTGGAAATTATTAAGGGTTACTGGAATAATTCAGCAGACACCCATAATTATTTCTAGTATTTTATGAAATGGTTTAGTATTTATTTTAAACCAAAACATAAAAACAGAAAATAGAAAAAGTAAACAGAAAGGGGAAAACCCTTACCTGGGCTTTCTTACCTAGCACTCATGTAGCCCAACACTGTGCATAGCCAGCCTAGCCCATCAGCATGCCTCTGTCATCTTCTCCCTTGTGCCAGTGGGCACCAGGGCATGTGCCCGCGGCACGTCGTCATGCGCGGCGCCACCTCCTACCTCTCTGCTTGCCTCTCCGTCGCCCTGAGGACGCCATGCACCTCCTCGAGTCCAACCTGCTCTCAATCGCCCTCTCTTCCCTCCTCCTTGTCGCTCCCCACTGCCGCGGCCACTCCCGCCGGCCACCGCAACCTGCCATGCGCCCAACATAGTCCCCTCGCCTTGCCATCTTGTTCCCTAGCTCCACTGTGACACCATAAAGCTCCAAACTAAAGCCAATGCCCTCGGCAGCCAGGAATTTACGCCCTCGAGCTCATCACCGCAGCATCTGGCCGCCGGAGGTCGTCATGGATTCATCGTCTATGGAATGTCTCCGAGCCCAGTAAGCATCTCATCGGCCTCTCTGTGAGCTTCTCTTCTTCCATCCCCTCTCTGCTTGTTGTAGGCATCCCCTAGCTAACGTAGCCACCGTGTCCGTGAGCTCCCCACTGCCGCGCTTGTCATAGCCGACGAATGAGCTAGCACCCGTCGCATCCGAGCGCCTTGTACCGGTCCTGCTGCCCCATAGATGCTCCCTAGAGCTTTTCGTTTGCTCGGTTGCGAGCCGCAGCGCTGCGGACGATCGAACCCGAGCCACTGCCACCGTGTAACCTCGTTGCCGGCCACTCTTCCTGGCACTCCAGCACCACTCTCCACCACCCCTAGGTGCACCGTACCACCAACTCCCCGTAGTTGTAAACCGCACGGGAAATGATGCCCTATAGGTTGTTTCCGACGCCCTTTGCCGCCCCTGTTCGCCGCCGCCGGCTAAACACCAGTGATGATGATTAGGCACCGGCTTAATTAACCCCTAACCACACCCCTTTGTGAATGATAGGTGGCCCCCATGTTGCTTAAGTAGCTACTGGAGTAATTAGTTATGTTATAACGAACTCCTAATTAGGCACGATGACATAGACATGTGGGCCCTGTAGGTCATGTTTGACCTGGACCGGGTCAGTTGACCACTGATGTCATACTGACGCCAGGCTGATGTAGTAAATCATTTTCTGGATTTATTCTAATTCAAAATAACCAGGAAATTCCAGAAATCGATATTAACTTCAAAATTCGTAGAAATTAAACTGTAACTCCAAATAAAATAATTTATATATGAAAAATTATCAGAAAAATTCAATTTATCCATCTGTACCATTTTCATGCATGAAATACCAACTTTAACCTACTGTATAAGTGAAAACATGTTAATGGCATTTTAAATGCTTAATATGGGGTTTGCATATGAACCCTTGGGTCATATGGACTTCATCTAAATTGTTGCTAGCTACATTAGCTCAAATCAAGCATATTGACATGTCATGATCATGCATCATATTGTTGCATTGCATTGATTGCGTTCTTTCTCTGTTGCCATTGTTTGTCCCCTCACAGTAGACGTTGTTCCGACGATGTGTTTGATGATACCGATGAAGAGCTATTACTATCTTCAGAAGTGCCAGGCAAGCAAAACCCCCTTGTTCATTCTGATACAATCCCACTCTCTCACTCTTCCTCTCTTTTACTGCATTAGGACAACAACATTTCAACTGTTACATGTTGCGGTAGTTAAACCCCTTTCCTTTGCATGACCTGTCTTTGCCACAGTAAATAGTTGAAACCCACTAGCATGAGTAGGAGATGTTTGAGCCATGATGTGACTCCTCATTCATGCTTGTTTGTCATGCCTGCTACTGCTTAGAGTTGAGTCAGGTCTGATTCATGAGACATGAATTGGAATGTTGTGAATATGTCCTACGTTTGAGAGCTTAGTGCGTGAACACGATTTGGTAAAGGTAGTGGTGAGAGGCCATGTAGGAGTACATGGTGGGTTGTCTCATTGAAACTGTCCTCAGGAACCGAGTTTTGTCTCTGTGATCCAAGACAGTTAGTACCACACATTGGAATGCTTAACTGCCCCTCTCAACTTATTAATCGCCTCGATCTCTGTCCAAGAATTGCAACTAGTTTCTGGTGTTTGTAGGTTGTGTTAGTAGTCTACCAAGTGGCACCCGGTACAGGTGGGCTTGGGACAGACTAGGCACCGTGGCCGGGTGTACCAAGCGTCGCCCGTTTGGTGGGCTTGGGAACCTGTACACATCGTTTGGGGCCATGAGTGACACCCCGACCGGATCTCCTTGCGGATGGAACCCGAATAGGCGATAAACCCAGACTAGAGACTTGTGTGGTTAGTTAGGTCGTGGCCGACACCCTCACCAGGCTTCCACTTGAAGGTCGCCGAGATACATGACGTGTACATGGCAGTAAGTGGCAAGAGCCTGTGTGAAGAAGTACACCCCTGCAGGGTTAACATGATCTATTCGAATAGCCGCATCTGCGGTAAACGACTACTGGGTTGCTTATACAGTTCATAGACAAGTGAAAGTGGATACTCTAAAATGCGCAAGATAAGCGTGAGTGCTATGGATGGCCTTCTCATAGGGAGACGGGAGCGGATCCATAGTGGTGTATTGATATGGTGAATATGTGGATTCATGTGCGTCGCCTCAAAAGAGTTACCAGTAGTCATAGTATAGGATAGCCACCGAGTCAAAGATGGCTTGCTGTAGTTAAACTCCACCACCCCTTTGTTGATACTGATGCATATGTAGCTAGTTCTGATGTAAGTCTTGCTAGGTACATTTGTACTCATGTTTGCTTATTTTATGTTTTTGTAGAGAGATTTTAGTCTCACTAGTAGTCCCGCTTGGACTTTGACGTTTAGCTTGTTACCTCAGCTACGATCTTGTACCCTTGGGAGGGTCTTGTAGATAGTTAGGCTTCTCAGCCCTTTTCATTTGTAGTTGTTTATACTCAGACATGTTATGCTTCTGTTGCTTGTATTCTCTGTAAGTTAGGTCATCATACCCATGTTTGTAATATCTGGCTCTACGGAGCCTCTTAAATAAACACTTGAGTTGTAGAGTTTTGTTGTGATGCCATGTTGTATTAGCACATATCGAGCATATTGTGTGTATGATTTGAAATGCTTGGTATGTGTGGGATCTAACAACCTAGTTGTTTGTTCTGGGTAGTCTCTCTTATGGGGAAATGTCTCCTAGTGCTTCCACTAAGCCATGGTAGCTTGCTACAGCTCCAGAACACTTAAGCTGGCCGGCATGTGTCCTTCTTTGTTCCTGTGTCCGTCCCTCTGGGGAAATGTCACGCATCGTTCCTTTAAGTCCTTGTAGCTTGCTATGACTTGGGTTCATACATTGCTGATCGACACGTTCATTGCTGGGCCATGTATGTCTGTCCCTATAAGTTAGAGCCACCTTAGGTTTACGACTAGTCATGTTGGCCCGGATTCTTTGTCATATGGATGCTAGCGACACTATCATATACGTGAGCCAAAAGGCGCAACCGGTCAGGTAAGGTGGTACCCATGGGAATACCATGCGTGAGGCCGCAAAGTGATATGATGTGTTACATCCTAGATCTGTGTGGCTTAGGATCGGGGTCTTGACAGCTTTGGGGTCAGAGTTTGACTGTCTGTAGGATTACCAAGCCTAACTAGTTGAAGTCGAGTCTGGAAATGCTTTAGTTATGTAAGGTAACTGATTGTGGAAGGGAACATAAGGCTCTTTTTACTCCTTTATCTTGTGTCCTTTTGATCTGAGTCACCCTTTTCTTTCCTACGGGGTTTTAGAACTAGGCTTCTCATCTTCTATCAGGATCACATGTTACTAATCCATAGAGTTATAAGATTGATGGATTTAAGCCTCACTTCAGTTCCTACTACTTCTGTATGTTGACCGTTGATCTCAGAATCTTGATATTGTGATGTTGAGTGGTTATGCCACCATTTTGCAGGATGTCTCAAAACTTTTTGAGCATTTCCAGCCGTTATGCTGTCCGAGTCATCCTAGGTTTCTAAATAGTCTGATGCACTTGCACATCTTCCCCCATGGTCCTGATGTCCTTCTGGGCCAGATTAACCACACCAGTTGCTGAGTTGAGGTACTCCATTGCCTCGACACACATGCTAAAGCTATGATTAAGACATTATGGTATCTTAGAGAACAACCTAGTAATCTAGCCATGTTTTGTGTTCCTAGTGTAATGATTCTAGCCGTCATTCTCAAATGCATCTCGTGCTGCCATTTAGTTAGTAGGCATTCTATTCCTGGGTTTTTGAACCCAAGATTAACTCTACTCATTCATGTTGATAGTTTTTGCTAGTTCCTTTAGGATATTAGTAATCTTTGCGATATTCCTCTAGGTCTGTGGTATTTCCTTCTTCCAAATACCATGAACTGCTTATGGCGGAAGTTCCTCATTGAACCGAAAGATCACAACCAGATTGCTCTTGGTGAGTTCTCGATTCTATGTTGTGACTCTGCCAGTTCTACCTTTCTGCATGGGTTATCCGGAAGAAATATGTTGAACTCGTTCGACATGATAATCTATGCACCCACAACTCAGAAAATCGTATGTTCCTTTGAGTTGTCCCTCTTTAGTTGTTTTCGGACCTTCGTCCATTAATTGATAATCAAGAGTATGAGTGCAATCATGTTCATTGATGCCTATTATTCTTGTAGTCCGTCAAGCTATTCTATTTCAGAGTGACTAGGAGAAACATACTCCGGTACCTCATCCATATCCAGGATTGGGTCAAAGTAGACATGCATACAGACGCTAAGAGACAAGAGAGAAGGTGGGGGAGTAGATCATCACCGTGGGCTTTAGGCGTCGCTGATTTGGTTTGGGAAGCGACGGAGACGAGGAGGAAAGGCGTGGACAGCGCTGTCCGGGAAGTAGGCGTATGAAGACGACGAGGGACATCGTGGAAGGAGCTCACGGACCCGTGTGGACACGGGCGACGTCGAGGAAGACGAGGTGATGTTATTGTCTCCGCCGAGGGATAATACGGTTGCTGAGGGCTGGATCACGTCGCAGAAGAGCTCAGGCTCCTCTCGGTATGTCGACGGCTATGGCGTGGAGAGGTATCACCTGGCGGCAGAAAGGGAAGGAGAGGGGCGGAACGGAGGGAGGAGGAGGGCTAGGGCACCGGGGCATGTTATATAGGGGCCTAGGGGGGCTCTCCGCCCGTCAAATCACTCGGGAGGTCGACGTGGCGCGTGTGGATGTCCTGCCATACAGGAGGAAGGAGATGAACAGGGGCGCTGGTGGGCTGCTGCTGGGAGGGGCTGCTGGGCTGCGCCTGGTGGGCTGCTGCTGGGAGGCCCAGGTGGCTGTGGTCTGCTGCTGCTTCCCTTTTCCCTTCATAATTTTCTTCAACCAGAAAACAAAGAGAAAAGCTCAGGAGAAAGGAAGAGGAGTTTGAGAATAATAAAAATATTCTCAAGCTCCTGGAATTACCCACTATTTGATAAAATTGAGTTGGGAATTTTTAGAGGTAAAAAATAAGACAAGTTTGAATATAATTCAAACTTGGAGCATTTTTGAACCTAACCAAATCAACTCCAAAATAAGTGAAACTTGGCAGAGAGGTTTAGGACATGGTGCAATATTTATAGGGAGAAGATGAACATTTATGGAGGAGGGCAAGATGGCACTTGCAAAAAGAAAGAAAAGAGAAGGAGAGGTGGTGATGAGTGAAGGGGGGTGATGATGCTTGGATCTACATAGAACATGCCACAATGCAATGAGCTATACCATGAAGATGCACATGATGATGGGAATATGCAAAATGACACCAAGCATAATGCAACATATGATGAGGCCATGATGCAACAATGAATGGAAAAATGAAATATGACAAGAAATGACAAAACAATGCAATATGAAACAAAGCAAAACCCCAAAATGAAACCAACAAGGAGGAAACCACTTGGGATTGATCATGACAAGGTTGGATACATTGCCAAATATGGAAGTTTTACAACTAGGGTGTTACAACTCTCCTCCACTACAAGAGGATCTCGTCCCGAGATCTAGGACTGAAAGAACGCCGGATATTCGGAACGGAGGTGATCCTCGCGCTCTGAAGTAGTTTCTTAGTTGAATGGTCAGGCCACTTAACTTTGAGGAATTTGATTGACTTGTTGCGAGTTTGGCGCTCGGTTTCTTCGAGAACGGAAACATGATGCTCATGATAAGACAAGTATTCTTGGGGGTCAATCTCTTCGAAGTTGATAGTGCGCTCGGGCGTCTTGAAGCACTTGCGAAGTTGGGACACATGAAATACATCGTGCACATTTGAGAAGTTGGAAGGGAGCTCAAGTTGATAAGCAAGGTCACCTCTTTTACAAATGATCTTGAAAGGACCCACATATCTTGGGGAAAGCTTCCCTTTGATACCGAAGCATTGAGTACCTTTCATGGGAGAGACACGGAGAGAGACATGGCCTCCAATCTCGAAAGCCAAGTCACGGCGCTTGCCATCATAGTTACTCTTCTGGCGTGATTGCGCGGCTTTGAGATTTTCACGGATGACTTTGCACATTTCTTCTGCTCCTGTGATCAAGTCATTGCCAAGAAGTTGGCATTCACCAGTCTGGGACCAGTTGAGAGGAGTACGACACTTTTTGCCATATAGAATTTTGAAAGGAGCCTTGCCCGAACTTGCTTGGAAGCTGTTGTTGTAGGAGAACTCGGCATATGTGAGGCTATCTTCCCACTTCATACCAAAGGAGATGACACACGATCTTAGCATGTCTTTGAGGATTTGATTTACTCTTTCAACTTGGCAACTTGTTTGAGGATGAAAGGCTGTGCTGAAACGAATGTTTGTGCCCATGGGCTTCTGGAAGGAGTCCCAGAACATGGGAGTGAAAATGCTTCCGTGGTCTGAGGAGATCAATTGAGAAATCCCATGCAACGAGACAATTATGGAAGGGTATAGCTCTACCAACTGAGCTGTCGTGATGGATTCTTTGACTGGAAGGAAATGAGCCACTTTTGTAAGCTTGTCAATGACCATGAAGATAGCATCATTTCCACACTTGGATTTCTGAAAGCCGGTGATGAAATCCATCTCAATATGGTCAAACTTCCACTCGGGAATAGGTAGAGGTTGGAGGAGTCTAGCTGGGCGCTGGTGTTCTGCTTTCACTCTGCGGTAGACATCACATTCATTCACGAATTTAGCAATCTCTCGCTTCATTCGTGTCCACCAGAATGTCTGCTTGAGGTCATGATACATCTTCAAACTGCCTGGATGGATGGAAAGAAGAGAATTATGTGCTTCGTTCATTATGACCTTCCTGAGATCACCTTTTGGAACCACAATCCGATCCTAAATGAACAAAGTGTCTCTGTCATCAATGTGATAGCACTTGTATTTGGGTAAGCCCTTGGCAACACCATGTTTCACCTTCTTCACCACGGTATCAAGGAGTTGTGCCTCATGAATTTGGTCTTCTAAAGTTGGATTGGCTTGAAGGTTGGCAAGAAAACCTTGAGGAACAACCTGGAGATTGAGCTTGCGGAATGCTTCACAAAGATCAGGTTGGAATGCCTTGAGAATTAAGCTGTTGCAATAAGCCTTTCTGCTCAACGCATCTGCAATCACATTCGCCATGCCTGGAGTATATTCAATGCTTGGATTGTACTCTTGGATCATTTCCACCCAACGAGTCTGCCGGAGGTTGAGGTTAGGCTGAGTGAAGATATACTTGAGGCTCTTGTGATTGGTGACAATGTCCACTTGCCTTCCCAACAATAGATGTCTCCATGTGATTAAAGCGTGGACAACTGCCGCCAACTCAAGATCATGAGTGTGGTACTTCCTCTCATTTGGCTTCAACTGCCGAGAAGTGTCAGCCACCACTTTCCTTTCTTGCATAAGAACAACACCGAGACCTTGCAAGGAGGCATCACAAAGGACTTGGTAGGGCTTGGACTCATCAGGAGGAGTAAGGACCGGAGCAGAGACAAGCTTCTCCTTGAGTGTATTGAATGCGACGTCACACTCAGGAGTCCAGGAATATTTGACATTCTTCTAGAGGAGGTTGGACAGAGGCTTAGCAATTTTGAAGAAATTCTCCACAAACCTTCTGCACTAGCTTGCAAGCCCGAGGAAACTGTGGAGCTACTTGACGTTCTAAGGAGGCTCCCAGTTAACAACTGCAGCAACCTTTTCCAGATTGACAGAAATTCCCTTGGCAGAGATGATGTGACCAAGGTAAAGAACATCATCAAGCCAAAACTCACAATTAGAGAACTTTGCATAGAATTGATGCTCTCGCATCTTGTCGAGTACCAATCGCAAATGGTTGGCATGATCCTTTTTATTCTTGGAGAACACCAGGATATCATCAAGATACACCAGAACGAAATCATTGGTGTAGGGGTTGAAGATGAAGTTCATCATGCGATAGAAGGTTGGAGGGGCATTGAAAAGCCTGAAAGACATGACAATATACTCATAAGAGCCAAAGCTCGTTCTCGAAGCTGTCTTTGGGATATCTTCTGCACAGATTCGGATTTGATGGTACCCCATACAGATGTCAAGCTTGGAAAACACCTTTGCACCTTTGACTTGCTTGAACAATTCATTGATGTTGGGAAGTGGGTATTTATTCTTGATTCTCTTCTTGTTCAATGGGCGGTAATCGACACAAAGTCGTTCCGTGCCATCTTTCTTCTAGACAAAAAGAACACCACAACCCCATGGAGAAGAACTCGGTCTGATCAAATCCAGACGTTCTTGTTCATCTAGCTGCCTCTTCAATTCTTTCAGCTCTTCTGGCCCAAGCTTGAAGGGACGCTTGCAAACAGGTTCCGTAATAGGCTCTAGCTCAATGACGAACTCAACTAGCAGGTGAGGGGGCATACCCGGAAGCTCTTCTGGAAAGAAATCTTGATACTCACAAACAACAGGAATCTAAGAAATAGCATTGATCTCGCCTTTCTCATTGAGGGAGAACAACCGAATAGTTTCATCACAAGCGGCAAAGATGATCACATCTTCACAAGGATGAGTCAATTTAATATCTTTTTCAGCACAATCAAGAAAAGCCTTGTGCTTAGAAAACAAATCCATTCCCAGAATGAGATCAATATAGGAATCACCAAGGACCATCGAAGAAGCCAGAAAAGAATAATTCCCCATCTTGATGCCAACATCCGACATGATCGAGTTGGCTCTCATTGACATCCCCGAAGAAACAACACCCATAGGATTATCTAGGTATGACCAAGTGAAATCATGCTTTGCAATGAACTGTCTTGACATGAAACAATGCGATGCACCAGTATCGAATAAAACTTTTGCAGGAATTTCATTAACTGGGAGATTACCCATGATCACTTTTGAAGAATCTTCTGCTTGAGCTGAATTCGTCAAGTTCACTCTTGCAGACTTGTGATTGTGCTAGACAACTGCATTGCTTGCTGACCTGACTGGAGGAGGAGGAGGCGGAAGGTGCCTCTGGTTGCACTTGATTGCATAGTGACCTTTCTGACCACACTTGTTGCAAGTGACCTCTGAAAGTGGGCGAAAAGATGGAGGAGGACCGCCTGTCCTTGGAGCTTGCGACTGAGACTTGTTCTGATAGCTGGGGTGGGGTGGGTGGGAAGATCCACGACCACCTGACTGCTTCTGCTGATAGGGCAGACGAAATGGAGGAGGTAGAGGAAGCCAGAACTTCTGTTGCTTTGAAACCACTTGAGAGGAAGAAGAAGAGTGGGCTGCATCCCTGAGTCTCTTCTTGGAAGCTTCGCACTTGAGCTGAGCTGCTTCTTGCTTTAGAGCCA